>NW_011494951.1:7941126-7960303 GCF_000754665.1 Bison bison bison | reverse complement strand
TTTTTTTACAAAAACAGAGACAAAAACTTGAAACTTCATATGGAACCACAAAAGACCCTAAGTAGTCAAAGGAATTTTGGACAAGAACAAAGTGGAAGAAATCATGGTTTGAAAAGTATAACAAGGCTACAGTAATCCAAACAGTATGGTAATAGCACAAACTGAACACATACAACAATAGCACAGAATGGAGACCCCAGAAATAAACCCACACATCTGTAGTCAACTGATATTTAACAAGGGTCTCAAGGATATACACTGCATTAAACACAATATGTGATTTACTTTATAAAATATATAAATCAGTACATCTATCATACTATAAGGGAGCTACTTTTTTATCATAAAGTTTAAGACTTCTCTTTCTTATCCAGAGAATGATATGGGCTCTGGTTTAACTGGATCCATAAAATGCATACAACTAGGCAATTAAACTTTGTGCTGAGAAATCAGTTACATTAGAGTCCCCTGTTCTTCTTCCACACACTAGGATACAAAGAAAAAGGTACTTGATCAACTTGTGGCATGTGAGATAATACAACTGAACTACTCAAATAGAGTTTTCATCTATCCAGTCATCATTTTGGTATCATGCCACTATATAATTTGCTTCTTTGACTTTTCCTTTTCTTGCTTTCTTTTTGTTTGCTTACTTCAGTTTTTCATCCTTCATTCCCTCCTTTCCTTCTTCCTTTCTTTCTTTTTTTTTGATCCAGGTACCAAGCCAGGGTTTGGGATATAAAGTTGACAAACATATGAACTTCAAGGTGCTCTCAGTCAGGTTGAGGAAATATACACTTCAAACACTCACAATTCTATAAAATTAGTGCTACAAGAACACAGAGGAGAAAGTGAACCTTTTTCTTTTACCTTCAAGGGAAGTCTTCCCAGAAGTGACCTTCAGCTGGGTCTTCCAAAATGAATAAGGGTTCTACACCCTTATGTATAAGAATGGATAATGGTATCTTGTACAAAGAGTCATGCACAGGGGAAATGAATGTGTCATGCTGCTGAATGCAAGATGTTAATACTTACTGAAACTTTTCTCACTGTCATTGTTTTCAGTTGCTAAGTTGTGTCCGACTCTTTGTGACCCCATGGACTGAAGCACATCAGGCTTCCCCTGGACTTCACCATCTCCCAGAGTGCTCTTGAACTCATGTCCACTGAGTTGGTGACGCTATCTAACCATCTCAACCTCTATTGCCCTTATTCTTCTTTTGCCTTCAATCTTTCTCATCATCAGGGTCTTTACCAGTGAATCAGCTCTTCGCATCAGATGGCCAAAATATTGGAGCTTCAGCTCTAGCATCAGTCATTCTAATGAATAGTCAAAATTGATTTCCTTTAGGATTGACTGGTTTGATCTCCTTGCAGTCCAAGGGACTCTAAAGCATCTTCTTCAGCACCTCAATTTGAAAGCATCAGTTCTTTGGTGCTCAGGCTTCTTTATGGTCCATCTCTCACATCCATACATGACTACTGGAAAAACCATAGCTTTGACTGCACAGACCTTTGTCAGCAAAGTGATGTCACTGTTTGTCCTAGCTTCCCTTCCAAGGAGCAAGCATCTTTCAGCTTCATGGCTACAGTCAGGGTCCACAGTGATTTTGGATCCCAAGAAAATAAAATCTGTCACTGCTTCCATTTTTTCCCATCTATTTGCCATGAAGTGATGGAACTGGATGCCATGATCTTCATTTTGTGAATGTTGAGTTTCAAGCCAGCCTTTTCACTTTCTTCTTTCACCCTCATCAAGGGCTGTTTAGTTCCTCTTTACTTTCTACCATTAGAGTGATATTATCTGCATATCTGAGGTTGTTGATATTTCTTCTGACAATTTTGATTCTAACTTGTGATTCATCCAGCTCAGCATTTCACATGATGTACTCCACATATAAGTTAAATAAACAGGATGACAATATAAAGCCTTGTCATAGTCCTTTCCCAATTTTCAACCAGTCAGTTGTTCTATGTCTGGTTCTAAATGTTGCTTCTTGATAGTCCCTCTGACTGCAAGGAGATCCAACCAATCAATCCTAAAGGCAATCAGTCCTGAATATTCATTGGAAAGACTGATGGTGAAGCCAAATCTCCAATACTTTGGTAACCTGATGTGAAGAACTGACTTATTTGAAAAGACCCTGATGCTGGGAAAGATTGAAGGCAGGAGGAGAAGGAGACAACAGAGGATGAGATGGCTGGATGGCATCACCAATGCGATGAACATGAGTTTGAGCAAGCTTTGGGAGCTGGTGATGGACAGGGAGGCCTGTTGTGCTGCAGTCCGTGGAGTTGCAAAGAGTTGGACATGACTGAGGGATTGAACTGACTGACTGACCTGGAAAAAGGTTTCTCAGGAGAAAGGCAAGCTAGTCTCTTTCCCATTTCTTTAAGAATTTTCCATAGTTTGTTGCGATCTATACAGTCAAAGATGAACAAAAGGAAAAAGTGAAGTGAAGTCGCTCAGTTGTGTCTGACTCTTTGTGACCCCATGGACTGTAGCCTACCAGGCTGTTCTGTCCATGGATTCTCCAGGCAAGAATACTGGAGTGGGTTGCCATTTCCTTCTCCAGGGAATCTTCTCAACCCAGAGATTGAACCTGCATCTCCCGCATTGCAGGCAGATGCTTTACCCCGCTAGCCACCAGGGAAGCCCAACTCAGACTTATCCCTTCCCTGGAGTTCATGGTTGAGATAGATAGAAAATCATACCTGCACATGTAGGACAGAATAAAAAATGCAATTCCAAAGATGTGCATGAGTTGCCATGGAAACATGGAGACACTGAGTGACTAACTCTGCTTGGAGAAGGGAGAGAAAATTATGCAGAGAGACTGACCCTTGAACTACGACTTTATCCAGAAGGGTAAGAAGTAGGAGGTGGTGCTCATGGCAGTTGAAGCATCTTGTAGCATCTAATTTGGAGTTGGAGCAGCCCATGACTTCATAAGGAATTGTTCAAAAACGGTTAAGAATACCAAATAGTGACAGCAGAGCATTAAACCGAGGTCAAGGCCTTCTGAGTGTGGAGTCCTTTTCTGATTGAACATGCAGTACACCCACAAAATTGCCCTGCCTGGGGAGGAATGTATATGAAATCTTTCAATACTGCTTTCACCTCCTCAGAGTTCTTCAAGTCCACCATAAGGTCATTGGAAATGACTCCAGGGTTGTTACTTTTTTGCATAATGAAACTCTGATATTGGAAAACTTTCAACTAAGCAACTCTTTTTTGCTACAAAGCCAGTCTAGGTAAGCCCCATTGAAACTCACTGCAGCAAACAAAGAAGAAACACAAAAGGAAGTGAGAGCAACCACAGAGAATTTTTAAAAAGCCAAGACGGTAAGAACCCAACCAGAGTAACTCCTGTCATGCAGAGCAATTGTCTAAGATCAGGGGAGATAAATGACTTCTCCAGTCCCACATTCACTCACGATAATTGAAAATCACTTCAGCCTTTCCTGAAACCGTTGCATTTCCCCCCAAAACATGGCTTGAAGTAGAATGCAAGATAAACAGAAACACCATGGAAACATTGTCTAGGGATTAGAAGCATAAAACCTTTTATGTTTCATAAATAAAGGCCATAAAAACAAAATATCTATATTTAACTGTTCTTATGGATGGTAATGAGATATTTTAAGAAGAGAAAAAGCTTATATAGCATATGTGCACTGCCTTGCTTAGATCAGGTTAGACTACAATGTAGTGACTAACCAACTTCAAGTTTTATGGTTAAACAAATCTTCTTATTTGTTTGTGTTTTTCTTATTGCTGTGCAGAATTTCTGCTTCATAGCATTGTATATGGACTGAGCAGTCATCAAAGATTGAGAGAAGTCAGGTCATGTTTTAAAGACCTAAAGTGCATCAATGAAAATAATTTGGCCAGGCAAAGGGATCTTTAGAAGAGATTTCAGTCTTCTCACTCTACTGCCTTGGAGATGTGCTCATGAGCTAAGCCACAGGACATCTGCCCGGGGCTCAGTTTGTCCTTGGTCCTCTGCAGTTCTCTATTTCCATATCCCAGGTTCTTCTCAGCCTATCTACCAATGGGATCCACCCACACACCCTCAGACCTTCTTCAATTCCCATGCAAGCTCTTGGGAACAAGATGGCATCCTGAGTTCTCCGTTCAATAGTGCTCAGAACAGGAAGCAAGAGTTACAAGGTGGGAGCTATGTTATTATAGCAATAATAGATAATGGTCATCATTTACCGAACAGTCACATGTGTCTACTACAGGGTTTATTTAGCATTTCACATGAATTACACATTTTTTATTTCATTTATGCCTCACAGCAGCACATAAGGTCAGTACTATCATTAGGTCATGTTTAAATAAGGAAACTGAGGCTCAGAAAGCCCTTTCCCACAGTCACTCACCTGGTTTGTGTCTGAACCAGGATGAAAATCCAACCTGTTAAACTATAAAGCTTATATTATCAGCTTCTGGGTCAGTGGTATCGAAACGATCAGTTTGGGCTCCTGTTAAAGCCGGTGATCTTTAAACTTAAAAAATTATTCATCTATGCATTTAAGTGACATTTTTCCTAGAACATTAAACATGAATGGATTAAAATACGAATTATTGCTCCACATACCCCCTAAGATCATCTTGCAGACCACCTGAGTTCATTTGACAAATATTTATTAGGTCTTTGCTGGTGTGCCAGGTGTGGTACATAGCAGGGCTTTCAGAAAGGCAATAACCTTTGGAGAAAGAGGTGACTTTTGAAAAACAGAAGACTCTGCCAAAGTCCTACAAGAAGCCCAAGAAGAGAGTCAGTCTGGAAGAGTACAACTGGGTCAGGGGCAGACAGGTTTGTGGAGACTGAGTAAATGCTATCCCAGTTTGTTTTATAAGTGGTTGGGGACTTTCAGGACAGTGCATCAGAAATCAATAGCAGAGAACTTCCCAGTGATTAAGAATCCACCTTACAATGCAGGGAATGTGGCTTCAATCCCTATTCTGGGAACCAGGACCCATGTGCTGCAGGGCAGCTGAGCTCATGCACCACAACTACTGAGCCTGTGCTCTAGAGCCCTTGAGGTGCAACCACTGAAGCCTGCATGCCCTAGAGCCAGTGCTCTGCAGCAAGAGAAGACACAGGAACAAGAAGGCCATGCACTGCCACTAGGAAGTAGCCTCCAACTCTTGACAACTAGAGAAAACCCACATGCAGCAACAAAGTCCCGGGGCAGCGAAAAAATGCATACATACATAATGAAAAGAAAGCGAAAATTAAACAAGAAACCAACAGTAGGACTCACTGTTAGAGTAAGTAGTCCCCAGATGGGAGAAGGTAGGGTCCTGTGCTCAGCTCACTGACACAGGAATCTGAACTCTCCCTCAAGGGCCCCTGCTGGTAGCTGGTTGGATAGCAGGGACCAGGATGAAACTCAGTTTTTTGTTGTTTTCTTTTTCTGAAGAATATCCAAAGGAAATAAGTGTGTAAAGGTTTAGGTTCCTCACCACTTAGGGAGAGGAAAAATGAAACTCATTCTCCAACCCACAATAACCAGGAAACAGAGATAAACATTAGTGACTACACAAGTGAGTTCCACTAGAATAGAAGTTCTCTGAGGGCAGGACTTTCTATCTACTGTATCTTGATCTTGGAACAGACCACTGCATCAAAGGATAGACACTCAATACCTATTTGTTGAATTAATGGATAAATTATTGTATAACTGATACTTTACTTAGTTTAGGACGGGAAG
This sequence comes from Bison bison bison, assembly GCF_000754665.1. Taxonomy (NCBI): domain Eukaryota; kingdom Metazoa; phylum Chordata; class Mammalia; order Artiodactyla; family Bovidae; genus Bison; species Bison bison. The sequence continues at coordinate 7,954,576 of NW_011494951.1, read as the reverse complement.
ATGGAAAGGTAAACCAGGAATATGGGTAGGAAATTCATTAACATACGTCAAGTCTTAACATCATACTTAAAAGTCCAGATTTTTCCTGTAGACTCTGGAGTGTATACACTTTATCCTAAAATCGTGACATCCAATCTGATTTTCTGCTGGTGCAAATTACTGTACTTTCCCAATATGCCTCATCCATCAAAGTCCTCTCCCACTAAAATAACTGAAATTTGTTGGGGGTTTGATAGTCCAAATAAATCACATATATTATATAATTATTTTAACATTTAAATTAAGACTTTAGTAAAAGTTTAAAAGTCTTAGTTTAAATATTATACAGCAGACCATGAATTAGGTGCTATATCATCTCAATTTTACAGAAAAAAATTTAGAATTTTTTTTTACAAAATGTTTAACTCAGTTGGTAAAGAATCCGCCTGCAATGCAGGAGACCCTGGTTCAATTCCTGGGTCAAGAAGTTTCACTGGAGAAGGGATAGGCTACCCACTCCAGTATTCTTGGGCTTCCCTGGTGGCTCAGCTGGTAAAGAATCTGCCAGCAATGTGGGAGACCAGGGTTCGATTCCTGGGTTGAGAAGATCCCCTGGAGAAGGGAAAGGCCACCCAGTCCAGTATTCTGGCCTGGAGAGTTCCATGGACTGTATAGTCAATGGGGTCACACATATCCAAGAGTAGGATATAACTGAGTGACTTTCACTTTCACTTCCAAATATATTGCTAGTAAATGGTAGACACAAAAAGTTCAAACCCAGGCAGTCTGTACTCTTAATCACTGTGTTTTACCACCTTTTCAATGGTAGGGAAGACAAGCCCATAGCAAAATTGCAAGGCTGTCATCACTTACTTTCAGGAACTCATCCTGTCTTCTTGCTTGCCTTTCATTAATTTCTGCCCTTTTCATCCTTTATCACACTCAGGGCATTGTCTAGAAGCAACCTCACCAATCTACTCTTATTTAGATACTGAAAGATATTTCTTTTATCAAAGCATGCATTTCTCTGGGTCGTGATTCTCCAGGTTTACTGCCAGGCATCAGTTGGTGAGTCGGAAGAAAATGGATGTTTTTTAAATTAAAAAGTTCTATCCCCTCGTCCTCCTCCTGTCCTGAGCGCTACATCACCAGGATAGAAACAACATGGGTGGGCTAAACGAGGACTGCAGTCAGACCTAGCGCCTGAGCGAAGTTCATGTCCACCAAATCCCACGATGATCACTTCTTGCACTCCGCCATGCTGTGTCTCACTCAGACTTGCTACTCAGTTCTGGCCTGGCTCATCCTGTGACTTAGGGATGATCCTAGAGGTCTGTTAATCAGAAAGGAGAGGTCTGGCTCTCCTTTCTGGCTCTGATCTCTGCTTGTGGCACCTGTTAGGTTGAACAATTTTGCTTGAGTCTCTCCAGGAGCTGATACATGGAGGCCACACTTCCTGATTCTCTTTATGAGTCAATCAGTTTTCCAAGATTATGACTAATTAGGCCAGAACATGCCTAATGCCTTCTCCCTCATGCAGGTTCCACAAGTTTGTCTACTAAGGGACACCTTTTAGAAAGGTTACCAATTTGTCACTTCATTATCTGGATAACCAGAAGCAGCAATGAGTCAAGCAAAAGGTCACTGAGATTGAAATCAAAAGAACTAAATTTGAATCTCCATTTTATTACATCAAGTCCCCTAGATGAAGTCATCTCATCAATGTTAATGATAATAAAGGCTGATTCATTAATATTTTAAGCCTTCAGTAAGATAGTATGAAAATGTGTGTAAAGTACTACAAGTTACAAAAATGTCAGATGTGTTTTCATTAGTTTCTGCTTCATTCTGTGTTGATAACATTTTCCAGACACTGTTTGAACTACAAGAACAGATGGATTCAAATAAACACACATTTCTTGGTCACCCAGTTCCATGTATTTGGTGTTGGGCACAAAGGCAAGTGTACAGACCTGGGGCATACAGTTTTTTCAACATGGCAGAGATGGCAAATAACCTGAATTAAGACTTGGAATATATCAAACTATACCTAAAGGCTGGTGAAGATTCTTTTGTTATTTGGAGAAGCAATTTAGGCATGAATCTCTCCAAATAAAAAACATTTAAATCTGTGTGTGTTAGTCACTCCGCTGTGCCTGACTATGTGTGACCCATGGACTATAGCCTGCCAGCTTCTGTGTCCATGGAATTCTTGAGGCAAAAACATTGGAGTGAGTAGTCATTCATTTCTCCAGGGGATATTCCCAACCCAGAGACTGAACCTAGGTCTCCTGCACTGCAGGCATATTCTTTACCGTCTGAGTCACTAGGGAAGCCCTTCAATCCGTATAAAGCACTTTTAAAGAAAAATGCTTTCCTCTTTGCTAACAAGATCTAGTTTATAGGAAGCCCTCTAGAGGTTAGCTAACATTATTGCCTGCATTTACTGGAAGGAGTGCTTAGATCTTACTTTAGCTGATACCTAATATCCAGATGTGGACTGCTGAATCTCAGACAGTGTAGTGGTCAACATCAATTTTTTAAAAATTATTAAAATTATGAATTTTTAAAGTTAATTTATGAAGTTTTCATTTATATTTTCAGAAAAAAATTGAAGTAGAATTAAAAGTACAGCTCTTATGACCTCAAGCACTTTTATCCGTAACTTGCAGTTGTTTTGTTCTTTCCTTTACTCTTTATTTTATCCTTTAATTTCTTAGAAATATATTTTCATAGATTTTGAAGTCTATGAGACAACACTATATGTTAGATATTTGTTTATGTACTTTATTTACTCATATACAGATTTTCTTTCACCTTGCATGAAAAATCTTAATTACTTAGAGTTTAAAAATAATGGGAATTTTATGGGTCTTTTTAACACACTATACATTGCAGTGCTCCTATTCATGCTTATTTTGCAATAGGCAAAAATTTTCATAAAGAAGAAGCTTTTTTGTTTGTTTTTATTGTTTTAGTCTCCTCCTCTACACTTATGTATTGGTCATATAAACCTTCAGGCAGTTGATGCTTGGTGGTCTTTCAATGGTCTTTATCTTGTGCTCTTAAATATCTTTTCAAAAATACATGTATCAATCAAACTTAAATTTATTCTGTTTGAGGTCAAATGCTTCATATATGGTAGGAAGCCAAGGAGCATCTGCTGACTGAGTTGACATAATTCTAGTTTCCTAACCACTTTCCTCATGGCAAACGTGAGAAAAGAGCACAGGGTTTTGGTGATTCTCATATCCATGAGATGGACTCCCAGTGATGACCAAAGGTCTCTTCTCATCCCAAAGGTCTTGAAACTATTTAATTATAATAGCTACATTAAGGCAGGGCAGTTCAGTTTAGTTACTCAGTCGTGTCTGACTCTTTGCTACCCCATGGATGGCAGCACGCGAGGCCTCCCTGTCTGGCACCAACTCCCAGAGTTTACTCAAACTCATGTCCATTGAGTCAGTGATGCCATCCAGCCATCTCATCCTCTGTTGTCCCCTTCTCCTCCCATCTTCAATCTTTCCCAGCATCAGGGTCTTTTTCAATGAGTCAGTTCTTCACATCAGGTGGCTGAAGTATTGGAGTTTCAACTTCAGCATCAGTCCTTCCAATGAATATTCAGGACTGATTTCCTTTAGGATAGATTGTATTAGTTGTATCTCCTTTCAGTCCAAGGGACTCTCAAGAGTCTTCTCCAACACCACAGTTCATAAGCATCAATTCTTCAGCACTCAGCTTTCTTTATAGTCCAACTCTCACATCCATACATGACCACTGGAAAAACTATAGCTTTGACTAGACAGACCTCTGTTGGCAAAGTAATGTCCCTGCTTTTGAATATGCTGTCTAGGTTGGTCATAACTTTTCTTTCAAGGAGCAAGCATCTTTTAATTTCATGGCCGCGGTCACCATCTGCAGAGACTTTGGAGGCCAAGAAAATAAAGTCTGTGTTTCCATTGTTTCCCCATCTACTTGCCATGAAGTGATGGGACCAGATGCCATGATCTTAGTTTTCTGGATGTTGAGTTTTAAGCCAACATTTTCACTCTCCTCTTTCACTTTCATTAAGAGGCCTTTTAGTTCTTCTTAACTCTCTGCCAGAAGTGTGGTGTCATCTGCATATCTGAGGTTATTGATATTTCTCCCAGCAATCTTGATTCCAGCTTGTGCTTCCCCCATGAATGGTAGGGAAATGGATATGTAATTTCAAAATGATGGACCAACTTGATATCTTTCCCAGTTTTTGTTATAATTTTAAAATCTCACTTGTTTCAATTCAGTTCAGTTCAGTTGCTCAGTCGTGTCCGACTCTTTGTGACCCCATGAATCGCAGCACGCCAGGCCTCCCTGTCCATCACCAACTCCCAGAGTTCACTCAGACTCATGTCCATCGAGTCATTGACGCCATCCAGCCATCTCATCCTCTGTTGTCCCCTTCTCCTCCTGCCCCCAATCCCTCCCAGCATCAGAGTCTTTTCCAATGAGTCAACTCTTCACATGAGGTGGCCAAAGTACTGGAGTTTCAGCTTTAGCATCATTCCTTCCAAAGAACACCCAGGGCTGATCGCCTTCAGAATGGACTGGTTGGATCTCCTTGTAGTCCAAGGGACTCTCAAGAGTCTTCTACAACACCACAGTTCAAAAGCATCAATTCTTCGGCACTCAGCTTTCTTCACAGTCCAACTCTCACATCCATACATGACCACAGGAAAAAACATAGCCTTGACTAGATGGACCTTTGTTGACAAAGTAATGTCTCTGCTTTTGAATATGCTATCTAGGTTGGTCATAACTTTCCTTCCAAGGAGTAAGTGCCTTTTAATTTCATGGCTGCAGTCACTATCTGCAGTGATTTTGGAGCTCCAAAATATAAAGTCTGACACTGTTTCCACTGTTTCCCCATCTATTTCCCATGCAGTGATGGGACCATATGCCATGATCTTAGTTTTCTGAATGTTCAGCTTTAAGCCAACTTTTTCATTCTCCACTTTCACTTTCATCAAGAGGCTTTTTAGTTCCTCTTCACTTTCTGCCATAGGGTGGTGTCATCTGCATATTTCAGGTTATTGATTTTTCTCCCGGCAATCTTGATTCCAGCTTGTCTTTCTTCCAGCACAGCGTTTCTCATGATGTACTCTGCATAGAAGTTAAGTAAGCAGCATGACAGTATACAGCCTTGACGTATTCCTTTTCCTATTTGGAACCAGTCTGTTTTTCCATTTCCACTACTAACTGTTGCTTCCTGACCTGCATACAGATTTCTCAAGAGGCAGGTCAGGTAGTCTGGTATTTCCATCTCTTTCACAATTTTCCACAGTTTATTGTGATCCACACAGTCAAAGGCTTTGGCATAGTCAATAAAGCAGAAATAAATGTTTTTCTAGAACTCTCTTGCTGGAAGAAACACAAGCTGGAATCAAGATTGCCGGGAGAAATATAAATAACCTCACATATGCAGATGACATCACCCTTATGGCAGAAAGTGAAGAGGAACTCAAAAGCCTCTTGATGAAAGTGAAAGTGGAGAGTGAAAAAGTGGGCTGAAAGCTCAACATCCAGAAAACGAAGATCATGGCATCTGGTCCCATCACTTCATGGGAAATAGATGGGGAAACAGTAGAAACAGTGTCAGACTTTATTTTTCTGGACTCCAAAATCACTGCAGATGGTGACTGCAGCCATGAAATTAAAAGACGCTTACTCCTTGGAAGGAAAGTTATGACCAACCTAGATAGCATATTCAAAAGCAGACATTACTTTGCCAACAAGGGTTCGTCTAGTCAAGTCTATGGTTTTTCCTGTGGTCATGTATGGATGTGAGAGTTGGACTGTGAAGGAAGCTGAGCGCCGAAGAATTGATGCTTTTGAACTGTGGTGTTGTAGAAGACTCTTGAGAGTCCCTTGGACTACAAGGAGATCCAACCAGTCCATTCTGAAGGAGATCAGCCCTGGGATTTCTTTGGAAGGAATGATGCTAAAGCTGAAACTCCAGTACTTTGGCCACCTCATGCAAAGAGTTGACTCATTGGAAAAGACTCTGATGCTGGGAGGGATTGGGGACAGGAGGAGAAGGGGACGACAGAGGATGAGATGGCTGGATGGCATCACTGACTTCATGGACGTGAGTCTTAGTGAACTCCAGGAGTTGGTGATGGACAGGGAAGCCTGGCGTGCTGGGATTCATGGGGCCGCAAAGAGTTGGACAGGACTGAGTGACTGATCTGATCTGATCTTGCTTTTCCCATGATTCAGCGAGTGTTGGCAATTTGATCTCTGGTTCCTCTGCCTTTTCTAAAACCAGCTTGAACATCTGGAAGGTCACAGTTCACGTATTGCTGAAGCCTGGCTTGGAGAATTTTGAGCATTACTTTACTAGCGTGTGAGATGAGTGCAATTGTGCAGTATTTTGAGCATTCTTTGGCATTTCCTTTCTTTGGGATTGGAATGAAAACTGACCTTTTCCAGTATTTTCCACTGCTGAGTTTTCCAAATTTGCTGGCATATTGAGTGCAGCACTTTCACAGCATCATCTTTCAGCATTTGAAATAGCTCAACTGGAATTCCATCACCTTCGCTAGCTTTGTTCATAGTGATGCTTTCTAAGGCCCACTTGACTTCACATTCAAGGATGTCTGGGAAGAAAGCAAAGAGATTGAAACACTAGGACAGAAATCTAGGGGCAAGATTGGAATAGAGTCAGACAGGGTAGAGTTGGGGAGGATTTAGAGGCTAGTTACTGATATTTATATTAAAGGCGTAATCAGATCAGAACTTAGTTTTGTCTTTTTTTTTTATCTTTTCTGGAAGATTTTCTGTTTCCTTCCTTGTTCTTTGTTTTCTTTCTTTATATACCTGTTAGAGAAAATATATAAAGGTATATACCCATCTCTCTGTAAACCTGAGTTTTCATATGAAGGGACTTGCACTAGACAAAATGTTGATTTCTCTTTTGACTCCCTCTGCTCCCAGGAGACAAGGAGTGATTCATCTGAATGGTGAACATGTGAGAAGAAATTGAGAAGGCTCTGCTCAGGCCTTTCCACCTAGGGCAACTGCTAGGTTGATAAGCCTGTTATAAAGAAGCAAGGCTATTTGGCCAAAAACCTAAGGTCATATCCTTCCCCAGAGTGTCTCCTGAATGTTACTCTCAATAGTTCTAAACTCAGGATGGGAAAGGGAGAAACTGTTTATGGTCACCTGAAATCCCAACAATTTCCTCCCTTGTCCTTTTAAGCTGGATTTCAAAATTATCTTACAGAACAGTAACATTAAATGCTAGTAAATAGGGAAACAGAAAAGCAGAATAAAGTCAGATTTTTTTTTTCTATTTGTTCATTCAACATATGTTTGTGAGAATCCACAGTGCCAGGCTCTGTTCTAGATGTGGGTGTATAACAATGAACAAGGTAGCCAGGATTTCTGTTTCATCATCCCTACAGAGCATGCATGCAAACTTTATGTCACACAGTCTTAACATTTCTCTCCAGAGATAGGGGGCAAAGTGTGTCTTGATCTTATTAAAAGAAGAGGCAAAGTCATCTTCAATGACAAGATGAATAGGAGTTTACTAGCCCAAAGATTGTCTGGGATTGATGCACACTTTGCTGTTGCTGTTTAGCCATTAAGTCATGTCCAACTATCTTGTGAGCCCATGGACTATAGCCCACCAGGCTTCTTTGTCTATGGGATTTCCCAGGAAATATTGGAGTGGAATATTTTCTTCTCCAGCAGATCTTCCCAATCCATAGATTGAACCCATCTCTTGCATTACAGGAAGATCATTTACCACTGAGCCACCAGAGAATCCCATAATACACACTACTATATTTAAAACATAACCAACAAGTGCCTACTACAGCAAGGAAATTTTGCTCAATATTCTATGATAACTTATATAGGAAAAGAATTTGAAAAAAAAAAGATACACGTATTTGTATAACTGAATCACTTTCTTATACACCTGGGAGATACTACTGTTTACTACAAGGTTATCATTGAAACTCACCTTTATTAGGATAGCTAACTTTTGACTCCAATGATTCATCCAACAATAGGTATCTACCCCAGACCAGGTCAATCAGAGCCTTGACTCAATATTATTAGTTTTTTGATACAGGAAATACAGGTAACCTTTTAAAACAGATGAAACTCAAGAATTGTCAGCAGCCACAGTTCTGGATCAGCAGTGAAGAGGGAAAAGTTACTGAGAGACAAGAATCCAGCCATATTCCAGCTTGCGCAATACTATGTTCCTGGCTTGACAGTTGAATAACTCTGTGAAGCATGTCTGCATTCTTCCAATAAGGTGCTGTTTCAAAACAGTTTGACCGCACTCACAGAGGAGTGGAGCACTGTTTGTTTTCAAGCCCTGTGCTCTTTAGTTTCACATGTTGTTTTCTACACGACACCTGTCCCATGCACCTCCCCCATTAAAAAAAAAAAAAGTCTTTCATATGTACAAAAGTCTGTGACAATTTTGACACAACACACTTCAAAGCCCTAAAATAAATATAGAACCCACCTTACAGCATGTTTTCAGTATTTATCGGAATGTTCTTGCTTCTCTTTTCTTCCTTTTCCAGTCTTGTCTTATGTTAATTGAGAAAGGAATTTTCATCTATTCATCCCTCAGTCATCCACCCTGGACTCTCTTAAAAAGGCACTAACTGATGTAAGGCTGTTATTTAACTTTTCGGAATACATCAGAGGCTTAGAATTTCATCTCCCTGTGTCTAATTTCAGACTGTCATTAGTGTTGGTTCTGAATGATTGCTCCTTACCCCCAACAATCTTTAGCATTTATTGTACTAATAAATATATCTTGCTTGTGTAATTTAAACCTCACTGGGGGGCAGAGATTAAATAAGATCATTGGCTTCCACAAGTCAGAAGGCAAGGAAGAAAGATGTTTAGATTTGATAAGATGTTATAGCTCACCCTGTCAGCACCATTGTTAAAATGATGTTCCTGATAAAAGAATGAAGCAGCCTGTGAACCCCAAGTTTTTCTCCCACTTAGGGATGTCACATTTCCAAGGTAACACTTAGCTGTATCTTACAGTGACTACCCAAGATTCTGATCACCGCCTCTGAATGGTTTCCATTTTGAACTTTCTCACATTATTAGGAAACCAAGTAAATTGTGTCAGGTGTATGATTAAGAAACTGAAACTAAGATAGGGGAGAAAGATCTTCCTTAAATTGAAAGCAAGCAACCACATGGGGGAAAAAATGAATTCAGTGCTCAGAGTTGAGAGGGAAATGGTAAAGCCTAGAACACAACTCTGTTGCAGGATCTATGCACCCTGAAAACTCTCAAGAGAAAATATAGATATGGAGCAGTAAGTGTTGTAATTTTCTCACAGGTGATGGTCCAAAGTCATGGCAGTTCAACAAAGTCATAGGGATTTACCAAAAATCTACATTCTTTTCTTAGTTATAGCTCTCTTAATTGAAGATCCTCATGGAATTTTGATCATTAGCAAGGGAAAGTATTAAGTTATTAGCTATATAAATGAATGGATTTGTAACAGCAATATTAAAAACAGTCTAAATAAACCCAATCCATTTTATTGTTAAAAGGTTGTACTCCTGTAGGTCTAGTGATAGTCAATGACCAACTTTAGTCAATCAAGATGCAATTGTTGAAAGTGGAATAATTTCTGAGGTGACTCTTAAGTCTGTATTACATTGAAAGTGATAATCAATGTCCCAGTTTCATTAGCTTAATAGGCCCACCATTCCAAAATCTGTACATACAATTACAAATTGTTATATATCCCTGAAATTTTTTATACATTATCTCCAATATTTTGTTCTATGCCATCTTCTTGGCAAACGTTTTGCTTGGGTCCAGTGAGATTTTCTGGAAGCTCAACCTTAAAGATGAGACAGATGTTAAATGACTGGGATCCACCCTCAGCATTGAAGTCTAAAGGCAAACACAGAATCATGAGACATGATCTGTTTCCATCAAATCTGTGAATTGTTTCTGAAATTTGGTTTTTATTTCCATTAAATTGTTCTGCAATTCCTGGACAGCTGTGATTCCATTGACTTCAGGGATATTTAGCAATGGGTGTTAGGTGCTGTCTCAAATCTCCATCTGCTCAATCAACAAGTCCAGTTTGCATCTCTCACTTCTTCAAATAAATCAGCAGAAGCAAATATATATTCTCCTTTGACAGCATCGAGTCTGGTGAATCCATATCTCTGCCACAGCAGTGTAAAAATGCAGTTAAGAGTTTGAACATTTGAGTTGTCCAAAGTAATCTGATTCTCAAAACTCCTTAATTTGAAAAAACAGATCAATAAACCCCTTTCAGATTTTTTCCTTTGACTCAGTTACCAATCTATATTAAATGAAATTGTTTCAACTTTTGCTAAATAAATAGACCTATGCATGCAGAAATTTTCATCTTAATCACTTCCTTCATTTAAAACCTTCAGTGAACTAGACATAAAACTCAGAGTTCTTACTTCCAAAGTTTCAGTAAATAGAAATTGAGTCCACCAATGCTTACATGGCTTGACATTCATTTCATATTATTCTCTGCTAACACAGATTCCCCAGTAATAACTGGGTTCAGCATGTTATTGTTCAACCCCCAAAATCTCTGATTGCTCACGAGAAGGTAAGTTCACATGTTCTTGGTCATTAAGTATCAAGAATATTTTGTAGCATCCTCAAGGTAAATGTCTGGTTCAACCTCCAGGGTCTGATGAGTAGGGAAGAACTAGCTATTAGCACTGAAATTCCTGGACATGACTTTGGCTCATGACATATGTTATGAAACTTTGAGACCCACTCTTTTGAGCTTCAGAGGTACCTTGGGGAAGCCAAGCCAGACACTATCTACAAATGTCTTCCTTCAGAAGCCCCTCCTTGTTACCATGTGAAGACGTGGAGACACACAGGTATAAGACAACCATGTAAAGGATGGAAGCAGACATGGGAGTGAGACAACAGAAGCCAAGTAGTGCCAAGGGTGTCTGCGGCCAGGAAAGGCCAGGAAAGAAGCACAGAGCAGCCTATTCCTCAGAGCTGCCAAAAGGAGCCAACTCTGCCAACACCTTGATTTTTTTACTTCTAGTTTCCAGAATTGTGAGACAGTAAGTTCCTGTTGTTTTATGCCCCCTAGTTAGTGGCATTCTTATTTCAGCCCTGGGAAACTAGTACATCTGCCAAGTAACAGTGCTGGAAAATAATTCTCCAGGAAGGCTAGCATGCCAGAAGCAGGTAGAGAGAACCCACTCTTAGGTGGGCTTTTATATCATATAATACTTTGACCACCTGATTCAAAGAACTGACTCATTTGAAAAGACCCTGATGCTGGGAGAAGAATTGATGCTTTTGAACTGTGGTGTTGGAGAAGACTCTTAAGAGTCCCTCGGACTGCAAGGAGATCCAACCAGTCCATTCTGAAGGAGATCAGCCCTGGGATTTCTTTGGAAGGAATGATGCTAAAGCTGAAACTCCAGTACTTTGGCCACCTCATGTGAAGAGTTGACTCATTGGAAAAGACTCTGATGCTGGGAAGGATTGGGGGCAGGAGGAGAAGGGGACGACAGAGGATGAGATGGCTGGATGGCATCACCGACTCGATGGACGTGAGTTTGAGTGAACCCCGGGAGTTGGTGATGGACAGGGAGGCCTGGCGTGCTGCGATTCATGGGGTCACAAAGAGTTGGACACAAATGAGCGACTGAACTGAACTGAACTGAAGTGATGCTGGGAAAGATTGAAGGCAGGAGAAGTGGATGACAGAGGATGGGATGGTTGGGTGGCATCACTGACTCAATGGACGTGAGTTTGAGTAAACTTCAGGAGTTGGTGATGGACAGGGAGGCCTGGTGTGCTGCACTTCATGGGGTCGGAAAGAGTCAGACACGACTGAGCGACTGAACTGAACTGAAGAGAATTCAAGTCACAGTACCTGAAGTCTAGGCGCTAATGATGACAAACAGATTATATATCAACACCATCCTCCCTTAATCAACCCTTTCCTAGGGCTTCCCTGGTAGCTCAGCTAGTAAAGAATCAGCCTGCAATGCAGAAGACCCCAGTTCGATTCCTGGGTCAGGAAGATCTGCTGGAGAAGAGGTAGGCTACCCACTCCAGTATTCTTGGGCTTCCCTGGTGGCTCAAATGGTAAAGAATCCTCCTGCAAAGCAGGAGACCTGGGTTTGATCCCTCTGTTGGGAAGATCCCCTGGAGAAGGGAAAGACTACTCACTCCAGTATTCTGGCCTGGGGAAATCCAAAGACTGTATAGTCCATGGGGTCACACATATCCAAGAGTAGGACACGACTGAGTGACTTTCACACGTAAAGGAATATAAGTCTCAAACCCATCAGTCCACTGGGTCCACCCTCTCTAGCATTACTCAGCTGTCTTCACTTCCCTCCCTTTTTGCTTTTGGTTTTGTTTTTACCTTTTCAGTTTACCTGTGCCGTCAACCAAACTTCGTCTTCTTCTATTCCTCATCACTTTAACTTGAGCACAGATGGGCTACTATTGTAACCAAGAATTCACTTATTATTTTCTTTTTGTCCTTCTAAATAGCATGTCCAGGGGCCCACCAAGTCTCATATTTTACTCACTCCTTGAAAGGCCTATCTTAACATTTTCTAAATAAAAGTAACTAATCCCTGAATGTTCCTTTCCCTGTTGAGCGGAAAAAAAAAAAAAAAAGCTAATAAAGGGTGAAATGGAAGCTTCTTCTCATATTACTTGAAGACTGAACTCTGATAGGTCTAAGATTCCTTCATTAAAATAACAGTAGTGGGATGCAGACAATGTGGTTTAGAATCCCTGCTCTGTCACTGACTAGCTCAATATCACTGAATGGATTATGTAATTTACCTGTGCCCCAACTGCCAGACTGTAAGATGGAGTAATAGCACTGCTCAACTTAAAGAACTGTTGTGAAGGTAAATTAAGTAATCATGCATATGTTCTTCAAGCCTGGTACTTAGTAAGGACCCAGTAAAAATTAGGTCTTTATATTTGTCTCCTATCAGATCAGATCAGATCAGATCAGTCGCTCAGTCGCGTCTGACTCTTTGCGACCCCATTAACCGCAGCACGCCAGGCCTCCCTGTCCATCACCAACTCCCGGAGTTACTCAGACTCATATCCATCGAGTCAGTGATGCCATCCAGCCATCTCAGCCTCTGTCGTCCCCTTCTCCTCCTGCCCCCAATCCCTCCCAGCATCAGAGTCTTTTCCAATGAGTCAACTCTTCGCATGAGGTGGCCAAAGTACTGGAGTTTCAGCTTTAGCATCATTCCTTCCAAAGAAATCCCAGGGCTGATCTCCTTCAGAATGGACTGGTTGGATCTCCTTGCAGTCCAAGGGACTCTCAAGAGTCTTCTCCAACACCACAGTTCAAAAGCATCAATTCTTCGGCGCTCAGCCTTCTTCACAGTCCAACTCTCACATCCATACATGACCACAGGAAAAACCA
>NW_011494951.1:7939465-7941026 GCF_000754665.1 Bison bison bison | reverse complement strand
TCCATACATGACCACAGGAAAAACCACAGCCTTGACTAGACGGACCTTTGTTGGCAAAGTAATGTCTCTGCTTTTGAATATGCTGTCTAGGTTGGTCATAACTTTCCTTCCAAGGAGTAAGCGTCTTTTAATTTCATGGCTGCAGTCACCATCTGTAGTGATTTTGGAGCCCAGAAAAATAGTTTTGGTAAATATTACATTTTTACAGGAATGCATTCACCAAGTTGTGTCTATTCCTTGTTTAACTGGGACTTTTGCATAAAAACTTATTTTTATGCAATTTTTAAATAAGAAATTGAAGTATAAATATAATGAAAAATAAAATGAAATCAATGCCAATGAATCTTTCTTGTTGGGGGGTATGTTTTGGTTTTTTGCTTGTTTTTTAACTTGGTTTGCTGTTATTGATTGTATATATGCATTTTATTGTTTTAGGTATTCAATTATTCTGAATAGATGTTCTAGTACAGCCTAATGGCTATGCCATAACTAGAAAAAAACAGTAAATCCACACTTAAGGAAGCTTCCAAAGCTACTGTTGAAACATTTCCCTTATGTCTGAGATTCTTCATCTTGGGAGAAAAGGAAAGAAGGCTTTAAAGAGTACACTGTACATATGCATCCATGTGTATGTGCTCAGTTGAGGCTGACTCTTTTCGACCCTATGCACTATATCCCGCCAGGCTCCTCTGTCCATGGGCTTCTCCAGGCAAGAATACCACCATGCCCTCCTCCAGGGGATCTTCCCAACCCAGGGATTAAACTTGGGTCTCTTACATCTCCTGCACTGGCAGTCAGGTTCTTTACCACTGGTGCCACCACACTGTATTTATTGCTAAAGCCGAATCCAGCCTCTGATACCACACGTTGATGTAAATCTGAGTACTGGGTGAAGTAAAAGACAATAGCTTGATTGCTTTGCTAGTCAAAGAGGGGGCAGAGTGGGCTAATGCCCGCAAAACTATGTGTCCTATCCTGGAAGGCATAGTGAGAAGTTTTATAATAATGGTTCAAAGATGGCATGATAAGCTCTTGGACTTAATTCTGATTAGTCTGTTGTAGGGTTAGTGGGAGTCAATATCATCAACCTTCCAATTCCAAAGGGTCTGGGGTCTCCATGCTTGAGGGTACCATACTGCTAATTTCTCCCACCTGGTAAGGATTGCAGTATTTGCAAAACAGCTCAAAGCTGTTATGTGCCTCCCTTGAGGGGGAACTAGAACCCTGGCCCAAGGCTGGACTATTGTTTCTTTTGATTGTTTCTCCCTGGTCTCCCCACAATTGCACTCATCTCACACACTAGTAAAGTAATGCTCAAAGTTCTCCAAGCCAGGCTTCAGCAATATGTGAACTGTGAACTTCCAGATGTTCAAGCTGGTTTTAGAAAAGGCAGAGGAACCAGAGATCAAATTGCCAACATCCGCTGGATCATGGAAAAAGCAAGAGAGTTCCAGAAAAGCATCTATTTCTGCTTTATTGACTATGCCAAAGCCTTTGACTGTGTGGATCACAAGAAACTGTGGAAAATTCTGAAAGAGATGGGAATACCAGACCACCTGAT
>NW_011494951.1:7939064-7939365 GCF_000754665.1 Bison bison bison | reverse complement strand
AACAGTTAGAACTGGACATGGAACAACAGACTGGTTCCAAATAGGAAAAGGAGTTCGTCAAGGCTGTATATTGTCACCCTGCTTATTTAACTTCTATGAAGAGTACATCATGAGAAACGCTGGACTGGAAGAAACACAAGCTGGAATCAAGATTGCCGGGAGAAATATCAATAACCTCAGATATGCAGATGACACCACCCTTATGGCAGAAAGAGAAGAGAAATTAAAGAGTCTCTTGATGAAAGTGAAAGAGGAGAGTGAAAAAGTTGGCTTAAAGCTCCACATTCAGAAAACGAAGATC
>NW_011494951.1:7930493-7938964 GCF_000754665.1 Bison bison bison | reverse complement strand
TCAGACTTTATTTTTCTGGGCTCCAAAATCACTGCAGATGGTGACTGCAGCCATGAAATTAAAAGATGCTTACTCCTTGGAAAGAAAGTTATGACCAACCTAAACAGCATATTCAAAAGCAGAGACATTACTTTGTCAACAAAGGTCCATCTAGTTAAGGCTATGGTTTTTCCAGTAGTCATGTACGGATGTAAGAGTTGGACTATAAAGAAAGCTGAGCGCCAAAGAATTGATGCTTTTGAACTGTGGTGTTGGAGAAGACTCTTGAGAGTCCCTTGTACTGAAAGGAGATACAACTAGTCCATCCTAAAGGAAATCAGTCCTGGGTCTTCATTGGAAGGACTGATGTTGAAGCTGAAATTCCAATACTTTGGCCACCTGATGCGAAGAGCTGACTCATTTGAAAAGACCGTGATGTTGGAAAAGATTGAGGGCAGGAGGAGAAGGGGACAACAGAGGATGAGATGGTTGGATGGCATCACCGACTTGATGGACATGAGTTTGGGTAAACTCTGGGAGTTGGTGATGGACAGGGAGGCCTGGTGTGCTGTGGTTCATGGGGTCGCAAAGAGTCGGAAACAACTGAGCGACTGAACTGAACTGAAGTGTCTCCTCAACTCCTCCCTTCCGTAACTAGCATCTGTTTGAACCTGCTCCTTGGAACTCTGTGAAGGTCCTAAAGGCTGAATGAAGCCTATTTCCTATAATCAAGAACTGGGTGGGGGGCAAGAGGGGCCACAGAAAGGCTTTTGTACCCAGAAGCAGTATCACTGGCATAGAATTACAGGATATGAGGATGCAAGGTAAACAGCCCAATGTGCCAAGACAATTCTGGCTGTGATCACTATACAAACTCAATATAGAGTATGGATATCAGCTTATTCAGTGAGTAGTTGGTCCCTATTAATATGCACAAAACATGAATGGGGCAATAAACTTTTAAGAAAATAAGTCTGTCTTAATTTTTTTTCTTCCTTTCTTTCTTTGGAAAGGACACTATTACATATGATTTAGCACATAACTGATTTACACTGATTAATTAGAAGGATGAGTGGATGGCTGGATACATGGATAGTAGTGTGGATCGTAAGATGAATAGCAGGATGGATGGTTGGATGATAGATTGGGAAGTAGATGGATGGATGCATAGATATATTCATAAAAGTTAGGTTTCTCCAAATAGTCTAATAGACAATTACCAGATGTCTGAAACATAGAAGGCACTCAAAATATTTTTGGCTAAAAAAACAGTCACAACCTGAAAACAGAGAGTGTTTTATCAGATGGGAAATTTTTAAGACGTCTAGTCCTGGAGACAGCATCTCAGGTAGCCCTGAGAAACTGTTCTGAGGAAGTGGGAGGAGTCAGAAGATGTCAGAAGTCTGTAACAAAGAAGGGCAGGGGAAAAAAAAAAAAAAAACAAAGAAGGGTAGGAAGTTTGAACATCAAAGATTATTGTCAGTCAAGGAAAACCAGATATCTCAAGGGGGCTTCCCCAGGTGGTGCTGGTGGTAAAGAACCTACCTGCCAATGCAGGAGACTTAAAAGATGCAGGTTCGATCCCTGCATGGGGAAGATCTTCTGGAGGAGGAGGTGGCAACCCATTCCAGTATTCTTGCCTGGAGAATCCCACAGACAGAGGAGACTTGCGGGCTACAGTCCAAAGGGTCACAAATAGTCGGACACAACTGAGCACATGGATCAGCAAATATCTCAAAGACTTCAGCATCCTTCTATGTATGAGAAGATGAAAGCATCTGAGCTCACTGAACTCATTCCTTTCATATTCATCTAAGCTATCTGGGGCCAGTATCCTGTTTTGTTTTGTTTTTCACATCCTTAGTCACTGTAGGGAGTGGCAGCTGGCAGCTGCTGTGTCTAAGGCATAGTTCTCCCTTTGGGGGAGTCCACCAGGCTCTGAAATTCATATCTGGAGGGTTGGAATCACGGATGGCTGTGACTTCTTTGTTTATAGATAGGGCAGGAGACATTCCATGCCACAATACCTTGCCTAACTCAATCTTATAGGTACCTATTCTCCCAGATGTATAGTAAATTCTGCAGCAAAAGGCCCTCAAAGTTGGCTGCTTATTGACTTCCATCTGGCATTTATCTGACTATCTTCTACAAAGACAGGGTCATAGGAGCCAGTATCAGGGTGAATAGAGCCTGCTCATCCAGATCGACTCCCAGAAAGAGGTGAAAATGCAGGACATGGAAGGAGCAAAGCAAAGAGGACACTACTTTCCCCATCAAAAAGCACTTAAATGGAGTGAGACAGCTATGAGATTTAAAATGAGGACACAAGTCAGCGTCCTCGAATATCACCTGCTTGCTGTATGATACGGAGAAGGCAATGGCACTCCACTCCAGTACTCTTGCCTGGAAAATCTCATGGATGGAGGAGCCTGGTGGGCTGCCGTCTCTGGGGTTGCACAGAGTTGGACACGACTGAAGCGACTTAGCAGCAGTAGCAGCAGCAGCAGCTGTATGATACTGGGCTGTTTCCTAAGCTCTCTTGAGTATCATTTTTTCTCAAATGTAAACTGGGAAATATGCCTTCTTAAAGAATTCAGTCAAAGAATGCTCACGAGCTTGTATGTTAAACTGTGCACCATAGGTTTAGTCAACATCCCTATCAGATGCAATAGGGAAGGTCAACTTTGTAAACTGCAAAAGTATAAAAGCTGAGAGACCTGCCACAGGTCACTGAGGTCTAGAAACATGCGACTTCCAAAGACTTTGGGATTCTGGTAAATAGATTTTTCAATCTTTTGTTCTTGAAGCAGTTTGTATGTGTGTGTTTGCACTCAGTTGCATCTGACTCTTTGCAACTCTATGAACCGTAGCCCCCCAGGCTCCTCTGTCCATGTGATTTTCCAGGCAAGAACTGGAATGGTTTGCCATTTCCTCCTCCAGGTTACCTTCCTGATCCAGGGATGGAACTCACGTCCTTCACGTCTCCTGCACTGCAGGCAGATTGTTTACCACTGAGCCATTAGGGAAGCAGTTTGTATCAAATACAATTAACCAGCAAAGTTTAGGAGCAAAAGGAATAATAAAGGCATACGTCAACATACCTAACCTCTTGCAAATCACAATTCCAAATCATATTTTTACTAAGTAGTGGGGGAGGTGCTTTTTTCCTGGAAAAACCCCACCAGCCACAATCTGGACTGTGCCTGGAATCTCAGATGCTGTGTAGGACATAATTACATTATAAAACATGAGCCTGCCTCCCCTCTGAGCAGCTTTATTGCATATTTATGCCTCTGGCTCCAGAGTGCTTCTGAGACAGGAGATATGCTTGTTTACTGTTTGGACTGACTCCATTGCCACTCACCTGCGCTGAGCTTAATCTGGCAGCCACCTTCTGAGCTCAGTAAAGCTTTTTTTTTTTTTTTTTGAGCCAGGAAGAGGCTGGGGAGTCTGCATAAATCCAAAGATGCCACATCAAGCATTGGCAGGAAGAGTGTACCAAGCTCCGAGGTCTTTCCATAGCTTGCAGGATCAAAAATGCCAGGGCCATATTGCAGGTGCACAGCATTACAACAGACCACCGCCAAAATCACACATGCTGATGAGAAAGCCTGAAGGTTGGCAGAGTTTGGGGAGCAATTTTTCTTCCACTCATCTCCGCTCACCTTTTCTGGGGAACCAACAGGGAGATGTTGGATGTGACTATTAATGAATCAGGACACACTTTATTGGTCGTAAAGCACATTTGTCATGGCAATTTACATGAGTTAGCACCACGCTTCCAAAACTTGCTAAAAAAAATCTAGCAAGCATTCATTTTAATGAGCGAACACACCCAGAATGACTTATATTTTTAATGGTATTTATTATATATCGTAAACACACTATTACTTTAAATAATGGGACCATTTGCAAACTGAAAAATAAATGCATTCATCATTAGAGCAAAAAAGAATGTTAAGAGACACCCACTCCAGGAACTCTTACCCTGTTGGATATAGAAGAAATTCTAGTGGTATTCACCCTAGCTCAAAGGAAGTGAGGAGGTTTGCATCTCAGCCAAGGTGCTGGAAGCCTGGAATGAGAAGGACAGGCCCTTGGATTATAGAAAGCAGAATCCAAGAGAAAAATTCAGCTTTGACAGATATGTAATCAAGTTTTCAATCCTTAGGAGCTAGAAAGAAGAATTCAAGTCATGGACAGATGGGGAATAATGCACCAGAACAAAAGAATGCAGCAGGAAGAGTGGGCAGAAGACACTGCAGAGACTGCTAGAATAGCTGAAACCCTGCATTTGCGCATGTTATACTAGATCAAGGTGGCAGGAAGTCCTGCCAACTTGGACGTGGTCTTTTAATAAAAATTGTTAATAAGACCCTGGCTCTCAGTACACCTGTCCACCTGCAGTTGGAATAAACTGATTTAATATGATTTCTCTCTCTAGGACCTTCTGGAATGCTGACGTCTTTTCTCCTCTACATTTTTACTAACTGCCCATACTCTCAGCTCCTGCCTTTCTGAGGATCAGTGGAGCATGATGACAGAGATTCTTGGTTCAAATCACAAACTGATGCCTACTGGCTGTTTTCCTTTGGGAGACTTGCTTAACCTCTGTGTCCTGTGCACTTACAA
Organism: Bison bison bison; assembly: GCF_000754665.1. Lineage (NCBI taxonomy): Eukaryota > Metazoa > Chordata > Mammalia > Artiodactyla > Bovidae > Bison > Bison bison. Next base: position 7,934,353 of record NW_011494951.1, on the reverse strand, counting down.
GATGGGAACAATGATGATAACTATCTTCAGAGTTAGTGTGAGGATTGAGTTAAAATATGCCAGGCTCTTAAAACAGTGTGTGAAAATTAATGAAAGCTATTTAGGTGTCTCTAATACTTATTGATATTCATTATGTATCTTCTCCTCCTCTATTGTCTAGGGCTAGCCATGTGGAGCAAAGCAAGAATAACAAGCTGAGATTTAAAATAAAAATTAAAAAGAAAGAAAGAAATGTTAACAGAACTTCCAGCTGAATATTGTTGATTCTTTTTTTTAGTGTGGCATTTTGAAATAAGGGATAATTAGGCACATTAGTATGAATAAGTAGAATGCTTTTGAATGCAAACTGGCACAAGTGTGTTAAATTGGAGACTCAAATCATATGAACAATATCACCACCATTAATGTGATTTTTCAAAATTTGTGATCAGTTCTATTTCTCAGAGAAAAGTTCTGAATAAAGAAAAGTACAATTGCTTATTGATTTGCACATTCATTGCATTCTAGGAGATTCAATGTATGATAAAAAATGAATAAAATCTTCTTTGGGATTTTATGAAAAATAGACATACTTTCTGGGTCTGTACAATTATAATCAGGTTTTATACTTACATGAATGATGGCAAAGTCATGCAAAGCACAGAACAATTCAGTATTGTGTGGGAAGGACCATCCAGTACATTGCAGGATACTTCCTGGGCCCTGCCTTGTAAATACCAGTAGCTCTCTTCCTTCATTCATCATGATAATTTAAAAAAAACAAAAGTCACCACAAATTTTCAAAATGCCTCATAAGGTAAAGCATTGACCTGGTAAAGATTGATCAGGACTGGGAAGAATTTACAAATAGAATGAAAGCCACAAGCATTTGCCCAAGGAATTTATACAGAGTAATAAGGGACCAGAAACAAAGCCCAGAGAAATACAAAATCCAATGGATAAGGAAAGGTGAATAGCAGCCTGCAAGGGTTAGGAAGACACAGATAAAGGACTAGGACCAAGGTCCAAGGAGAAGAACGAAATACAGTTTTCTAAAGAGAGTAGTTAACAGTATCGATTGGATAAGGTCAATCAGGTAAAATGAGGGACTGTTGTAATTCCACTGAATCTGAAAATTAAGAGGTCATTTCTGAATGCCCGGAGACTGTCAGCGCTGCTTTTGTGGGTAGAGAATACATTGTAGCCCATTTGAAATTGGACATTAAGGACTGGAGAGAGTTTGCAATCAACTCTTTCTGAGAGCCTAAAAGAGAGTGGAGTGGGATAGGGGATGACAATAGATATGCCTCGCCGGATCAGACCACTGGGGTTTTAACTCATATGCTTTCATGTTTCTTTAAGAATGTGACATGTTCTGTAACAAAGCAAGGCAGGCAGTCTGAACATCAAAGATCACTGTTAGTTAAGGAAAACCAGGTATCTTAAAGGGGCTTCCCAGGTGGTGCTAGTGGTAAAGAACCCATCTGTTTCTTTAAGGATATGAGTTAAATCTTTACCTTTCCATGTGTGTAAAGTGCAGAGCAATGGCTGACTTTAAGCAAAACTGCAGATGTATCTTTATTTGTTTTTCAAATAAAGATGTTTCAGATTTAAACAAGAGACACTTTTGCTTAAATATGTTCTACAAAGGGAAATGAATGTATGTAGACCTTACCCTCTTCTTGAAGTCCCTGTCAATATTTTTAGGCATGTTCTGGATATAACTATAGGTCATGTAAACAATAGCACTTTTTTTTTTCTATTTCCCCCACCATTTGCCAATCTGGAATGTTTTCTGTTTCTTTCCAGGAGAAAGAGACCAACATTGTCATGTCTGAAACCATTAGGGCTTCTCCCAGTGGCTATGCACAGCCTCAGAAATGTCAACAAGCTTCTGGGCTGTGGAGAATCTGATTGTCAATGTTTGTCTTCAGTCTTGCAGTTGAAGTAGCACAGAAGAGCATCCTCAGAATATTATTTTAAGGATGGAAGAGACTTGAGCTTGTGTATATGCTGAAGCAAGCAAGGTCAAGAGGCTGACAGAATGGGAGTTAAAGTGGTTAACTGTTGGAATAAGAACTTCAACAAGGCTGGAGGAAAGGGATCCAAAATATCCCTCTTAGATAGAAGGAGACACCCTTTCTCCTTTAAGAGGAGGAAAGAAGAAAGTTATAGTTATGGCTATGGTGAGTGGGGGATGAGGAGATGAGACTTTGCAGAAGCTCATCTAGAGACCTATATTGCTGAGGATGCTTTAACAGCTTCCTAAGAAAATTTCAGTTCAACAATATGTAAAAGAGAAGAGCAAATTCAGCTGCCATGTTGGATCTGTTTCTTAAATTTTTGCTTTTCACTGCTTTTGTTATTATAATCACACCTAATGGCCTGCCTCTGGGAACCCTACCCCTCTGTCTGGCTGTTAAACTAAAGTGCCTTTGTTTAGCTCCCAGACAATTCTGCCCTGCCCACCTGTGAATGGCTACAGAAAAGAAATTAACATCCCCTCCCCGCAGTGCTGGCCAAGCCAGGCAAAACTACTGGCCCTTTTACTTTACTTCCTCACCTCCTCCCTGCTTTGTTCTATAAAAGAAATTGGCATCTAGTTCCCATAAGATGGGTTTTTTTTTTTTGGTACCCTAGTCTGTCATCTTATCAGTCTGATGGCTTTCCAAATAAAGTTGTTATTCCTTGTCTCAACACTCATCACCCAGTCTATTGGACTGTTGTGTGGTGAGTAGAGTGAGCTTGGACTCAGTAACAAGTAAAGATATTAATTATCTCATTTCAGAGGTTTAAAAAAAAAAAAAAGTCCAGACTTAGATAATAATCATGTGAAATAATTACTAGAATTATCTGAAAGATGGTCCTAAAATCTCACCCTTAGTTACCAAGAAAACAGGTTAGCTGGAATGAGGGAATGGAGGGTGGTTGCTACCTTCCAAGTGGGAGAAGCAGTACCCAAGGTAACTCCTGTGCAATGGGACCATGGGATCCCTTCCGCAGCACTCCCAGGCAAATTATGTAAACCAGTGGCTTTCAATAGATAGTCCATGGGCCAGCACAGCAGCAGCATCACCTGGGAACATGTTAGATACGCAAATTCTCAAACCACCTCTCAGACGACTGAATTAAAAACCTTCAGGGTTTAGTCATCTGTATCCTAATGAGCTACTGTTTGGGAACCGCTGCTATAAACAGCTAAGACTAAATCCAGATGCAAGGACCAGATTATTGAGGATTTCAAAGGCAATTATAAAGACTTTAGGGAGATAAGCAGGAGAATAGCTCTGGGTGATCCCCATGTCATGTTGCTAGTAGCCACCCTCCTGGAAGCATTTCAAATGAATCCTCAAATTTAATTAGGAAAAGTGAAGGTTGCTGGGTTTGGGCAAATGTAGCACACAATGTGATCAGCCACAAGGATATTCACAAGAGCATTGCAGAGACAATGTCCTAAAGGTCATGCTGATTCAACTACCTGATAATTTGGCTCGAGATTCTAAAGCTCAGACATTCATTATAGTATGAGAATATGGGGCAGAGCTAGACTGGCAGGCCAGCTCTGCCTCGGACTAGCTGTGAGACCTGGTATATCTTAACAGCTTTGAACATCACTTTCCTCATAAAGTTCGTGCATGCTGAACTCTTAAAGTTACTGTTAAAAAAAGGAGATGTATATTACACCTAGTGCAGTGTTTGAGGTGTTATAATAATGCAATGAATAATAATCAAATTGCTCATCATGGTGTGGTTTTTGTTGAGAGTCTTGTGGTTGATGGAGCCTGCTCTGGGTGTCATGCTGAAGCTACAAGGAATATGACACTAGATGAAGGAGGAGTATAGAAAATTGGTTAAAAAAAAAAAAAAAAAAAGGCCAGGGG
>NW_011494951.1:7914374-7930393 GCF_000754665.1 Bison bison bison | reverse complement strand
AAAAAAAATGGAAAAAAAAAAAAAAAATACAGGCCAGGAGAGAAGGGCCACAGAAAAGACTTCCAAGAACATGATCCTTGAGATGCACCTCAGTGGGTGAGTGAAGAGAGAGAAGAGGCATGTTAAAGGGCAACTCGGAGCCTAGGGTGCTGCACGAAGACAGGCACAAAGGCTGAAGATGGTTCTGCCTTCTTGGGGTTGTTCACTAAGTGCAACTCCACTGAGGAGCAGGGTTCATGCCAGAAGAGGACACGATGAATCTGCAATCTAAGCCGGGGACCTTGTCATGAAGATTCTACTTGGCTGAACTAAGGCATCAGAGGCGTTTGAAGAAATGGGGGAATATACTGATGAGTTTTCTTTCAGCAGAGCAATGAAACCTGCTTTAGAAACCCTATGCAGGCTATGAGAGTGTAAACGGGTGTAGCTATGGAAAACAGTATGGATGTTTGTCAGAAAACAAAAAACAGAATTACCATATGACCCAGCAATCCCCCTCCTGGAAATATACCCAGACAAAACTATGATTCAGGAAGATACATACACCCCTATTTTCGTAACAACACTGTTCATAAGATCCCAAACATGGAAACAACCTAACAGTCCACTAATAGATGAATGTATAGAAAATGCACAGTACATGCACAGAGGAATGCTGCTCAGCCACAAAAGGAATGAAGCAGTGCCATTTGTGGCAACACGGATGTAACTAGAGATTACTGTGCTAAATGAAATTATCAAGAGGATGGCAAAACGCCACAGTTACCATTTACATGTGGAATCTAAAGTATGGTACAAATGAACATATCTATAAAATAGACACAGACTCGCAGGCATACAGAGCAGACTTGCAGTTGCCAAAGGGGAAGGCTCTGGCCAGAGAGAGATGGACTGAGAGTGTGGAGTTGGTAGATGCAAGCTATTACATTTAGAACAGATAAACAAAGGTCCTACTGTATAACACAGGGAACTATATTTAACATCCTGTGATAAACCATAACGGAAAAGAATGTAGAAAAGAATGTCTATGTGTCCCTTTTGATGTACAGCAAAGACTGCCACAACATTGTAAGTCAGCTATACTTTAAAACCTAAAATAGAACAGGCTAAAGGGAGTAGAACTTACGGAAATGGAAAAGATCCATGAAATTCAGGGATGTGTTAGAAGCTTATTAGAATAAATCACTCCCATACTCTTGCTTGGAGAATCCCATGGACAAAGGAGCCTGGAGGCCTACAGTCCATAAGGTCCCAGTTAGACACTACTGAAGTGACTTAGCACAGCGCAGCACAGAATAAATCAAGATAACAAAGATGAGGGCTTGGGTGAGGCCATAGGAGGAAAGTGAGAGGATGTTTTAAGAGATTGTAATGGGAAATAACGTCTCAATAGATAACAGAAACTTCATGATCAAGACTTTACACATTAAGAAAAAAGAATATATGTAATAGATTCTTTGAGCACATCTTACGTGACGTGCCAGGAAACAAGGAACCAAGGTTCCTGAGTGTAAGACATCATGGTATCACTAGGAGAAAAAGCCACATGTGCTGGACACAAATTGAGCATGCCAATATGTGCATGCATGCTTACTTGCTCAGTCGTGACCCCACACGATTTTAGCCCGCCAGGCTCCTCTGTCCATGGGATTTCCCAGGCAAGAATGCTGGAGTGGGTTGCCATTTCCTTCTCCGGGAATCTTCCTGACCAAGGGACTGAGCCCAAGTCTCTTGTGTCTTCTGCACCTGCAGGCAGATGCTTTACTGTGAGCCATCAGGGAAGGTCCAGCAGCTGCTAGATGCTGGAACAGAAGGAAGAGACCCAAGTAAGAAAAGGCCTGGGAAAAACCTACACTTGATCCAAAACCCGAACTCCCAGGATAAAGTCCCAACTTGGTAATTGCCTTGAGGTTTAGTGCCCTGGAGCAAGTCACTGACCCTTTCTGCACTATCTTCCCCCTCTATATAAATAATAAAATTGCAAGTAAAGATATAAGGAAAGGACCCAAGGCCGTGCTCCTCCAAACACAGTTCACACCTGCAAGCCGGAGCACTGAAAGGTATGGGATAAGCAGGGTGCAATTTTCTAGAAAACCTATTTTTTTCTGATAAGTGATTCAAAGCATTATCCTCCTACAAAATGAACATAGGTATACTTTAGCATAAAATACAAATATGCATACATTTTAAAGATAAAACACAAAGCCTCAAAAACATATCTGGCTTGAAAAGTGTGATAGGCAGACTTCAAAGATGGTCTCAGTGATCCCCACCTCCTGGCATTTGTGCCGTGTGTAATCCCCTCCCCTTGAAGAATTGCCAGACCTAGTGACTTTTCTCTAGAGAATAGAATACAGACTTTTCTATAGAGGATAGAAATGTGGTGGGATAACATATCTGACATTAAGTTATTTATAAGAAATTATGAGTTTGCTTCTCTGTCTTCCTTTCTCTCTGTCCTCACTTAACCATTCTGATGAAGCCAGGTGCTGTCTTGTCAGCTGCCCTATTGAGAAGCCCACATAGCAAGAATGGACCAGCAACGATCTCAGGTCTCAGCCAGACCACCCATGAGGAACAACGCCCTGCTGGTAACTGTGCAGGCGGGCTTAGAAGTATAATCTTCCACATTTGAGCCTTGACCTGAATGAAACCATAGTTGATCCACAGTTTGTGAGACACTGGATACACTGGCTAAACTCTGTCTGGATTCCAGGCTCATCAGAACAATGAGACAATACAGGTTTGTTTCTGATGTAATTTGTTATAATGCAATGGGTAACTAATAGAAAAGGGATCACTTGAAGTTGTGGCCAGAGATACACATTGAAGTAGCCCCTCCTCTGCCTCTGCCTTAAGTAGCACTTGGTGGAAATGTCTATGAAGCACCCTTAAGAAGAACAACCTTTAGGGACTTCCTTGATGGTCCAATGGGTAAAACTCCATGCTCCCAACGCAGGAGACTGGAGTTCAATCCCTGGTCAGGGAACCACATGCCACAATTAAGACATGGTGCAGCCAAATATGTTTTTTTTTTTTTTTTTAATGAGCAATCTTTAAAGGAGTGAGGATGGGAAGAGGGGTGTTCCATTTTAAGTGTTAACACTCAGATTTCAGATCTCTAGAATGCAAGCTTCTCTGGGTCCAAGAAATATTCAGAAGCTAAGCAATTTGCCCAAGATTTCCTGGCTGATTAGCAATGAACTGGAACTAAATCCAGGTCTTCTGATACCCACATAGTCTTTTACTAAATGACCCTGAGCCTTTCTCTAAAAGTCACATATATGATTGGACAAGTGAATAATGTTATATATGATATATACAGGGTGGCTCAGATGGTAAAGAATCTGTCTGCTATGCAGAAGACCTGGATTCAATCCCTGGGTCAGGAAGATCCCCTGGAGAAGGGAATGGCTACCCACTCCAATATTCTTGCCTGGAGAATTCCAGGAACAGAGGAACCTGGTGGGCTACCGTCCATAAAGTTGAAAGATCCAGACACAGCTGAGTGACTTACACTTTCACTTGGGCTTCTCTAGTGGCATAGACAGTAAAGAATCTGCCTGCTATGCAGGAGACCTGGGCTCAATTCCTGGGTCAGGAAAATCCTCTGGAGAAGGGAATGGTTATCGACTCCAGTATTCTTGCCTAGAGAATCCCATTGAGAGAAGCCTGGTAGGCTACAGTCCATGGTGTCACATACAGGCAGACATGACTGAGCGAATAACACACACATACACACATGATACATATACACAAAACTATAATCCTTATCCTTACTAAATCCACAAATTCTTTTCTAGACATTTGCTGATTTACTTATTAGTTTGAGATTTCTGAATGCAAGGTTGTTTCTCCCTCTCTCTCTCTCTTCTGTTCGTATTCAGTGACTCCTAAAGGACACTATCAAGAATCTTTGGATGATGATCTCAGAATGTTGAATTGAAAACATTTCCCAAAGCCCCAAGACATATTTCAGCACTCACCTCCAGATACCATTGTTGCATGGCTGCCCAAGATAAGGCTGGCCCTGTTTTATAATTCAACTTTACTTCTGGCCAGAGGGAGTGAAGCAGAACATCATAAACCCAGTCAACAGAATGTTCTTCCACCCTAAGGACAATCTGTAGAGAAATGATATGGCAAATGCGGACAGACAGTCCCTGCTTTTAAAGGACAGAGAGTTCTTGGAAAAGCCAATGTAACCCTCACAGCAACTATAATTGCCGCGGATACCCAGGGAGCCGGGGGCAGAGCTGCTGTTGTTTCTGCTTCCACCGTGACTGCTGCTGCTGTTCTTGTTATATCCCTGCTTTTGTGACTGTTCTTTTCATGGCCCCCTGCTCTTGTTGGGTGTCCTTCAACCACCTTGGAATGTCTCAGTAATGGGAAGCCTGATGCTATTTACCTGTGTGTTCCATTTGTCAGGATGATCTAGATTATGAAGAAGTAACAAATAATTCCCAAACCCCTATAAGATGCAACAGCAGAAATACATGTCAGGTTCATACCAACTGCTTACCAAGGATTAGCTGGAGGCTGCTCTGGGTTATTCTCACTCCAGAGCTCAGGCTGTCAGAGCAGCCCTCTTTAAACCATGGCAGATTGTGCTGGTAAAGATAAAGGCCACACAGCAATTGTGAAATGGCTCTGAAGGGTTTTCCCTGAAGTGATACACCAATGTTTCATTGGCCAAAGCAAGTCACATAGTCATGTCTAACTGCAAGGGGAAAGAAAAGTGCAATCCTAACATGTGCCCAGGAGGATGAGAATTACAATACTTTGAGGAGTTTCAATATCTACTAGACACATGCATGCCTGCTTAGTTGCCAGCCAAGTCATGTTTGACTCTGCAACACCATGGAGTGTAATCTGACAGGCTCCTCTGTCCATGGGATTTCCCAGGCAAGCATACTGGAGTGGGTTGCCATTTCCTTCTCCAGAGTATCTTCCTGACCCAGGGATTGAACCCACATCTCCTGAAATGGCAGGTGGATTCTTTACCACTGTGTGAAGCTTTACCAGATAGATCACCTCAAGATAAGGTTCTATTGCTTTGTGTGATCAGTCACTCAGTCATGTCCAGTTCTTTGTGATCCCACTGACTGCAGCTTGCCAGGTTCCTCTGTCCTTCGCTATTTCCTAGAGTTTGCTCAAATTCATGTCCGTTGAGTCAGTGATGCTATCTAACCATCTCATCCTCTGTGGCCCCCTTCTCCATTTGCCTTCATCTTTCCCAGCCTAAGGATGTTTCCCAGTGAGTTGGCTCTTCGCATCAGGTGACAAAAATACTACAGCTTCAGCCTTAGCACCAGTCCTTCCAATGAACAATCAGGGTTGATTTCCTTTAGGATTGACTGGTTTGATCTCTTTGCAGTCCAAGGAACTCTCAAGAGTCTTCTCTAGCATCACAGTTCAAAAGCAGGCAAAAGCCTGTTACCTTTGCCAAAGTTCTAATAATAACAAAACTATAAAAAGAAAACAAAAGAAAAAAACTCTTAGCTAACACACTCTCTCAAGAGGTGATGTGATTCACCAGTATTTTCTCCCTGCCACTCCCTACCTTGACTTGGACTAGAAAGTTGAGAGTTTAAAACAAGAGGTCTAAGTATCCTTTTTTTTTCTCTCTTTTCCCTCTGTTTAAATACAGTGATATGGACAGAAAAGTCCTAAAGACAGGGTAAAGATCTAGAAAAGAAAAACAGATGGTTTATTAGAAATGGCTTTTCCATTAACCATCTGTGTGACCTTGGGCCAGTTGCATTTCACCACTGCAAATCTGCGTGCCCTCCTCTGCAAAAAGAAGAGGTTGGCCCATGGGATCTGACTTCCCACACTGACATTCTGTCATTTCTGATCCAACAACAACCTAGGAATTAGCCAGAGCCTCCCATGCAGGAATTGAGGACAAAATGTACTGATGGCTGAAGGAAAATGGTGCCTCCATTTCAGATAAGGGCTTCCCTTGTGGCCTGCAATGTGGGAGACCTGGGTTTGATCCCCCATTTGGGAATATCCCCTAAAGAAGGAAATGGCAACCCACTCCAGTACTCTTGCCTGGAGTATTCCACGAACAGAGGAGCAGGACAGACTGCAGTCCATGGTATGGCAAAGACTGTGCGACTAGCTTTCACTTTCATCTCAGATAAGGCTGAAAGTCATGGAGCAGAAAGGCAGCAGACATGAAAACTCACGTCAACACTCTCTCTAGTCCTGTATACTGGATTTTTCAAGTCTTCCATCTATGTAACTGGTATGGATTTCACAAACAATGTCACAGTTAGTGTGATGGTCATTATCTACATTAGTGAAAGAGGTTCAGGTGTCCCAAGATGAGAGAACAAGGACAAGCACCAGCTGCAATATTGTAAACAAGTTTAACAGATGTCGGGTCCACTGTCCTAGATTTCTGTGTGTGGTGTTTCTGCTAGCTGACCTTGAAACATGACCAATAACAAACTCTCCACTCTGAATATTAATTTCTTGACCTGAAATTGGGAACAATAATACTATCATGATGTAAAAGTCAGAGAGTGGTTTGCGAGGTCTGCAACGGATCTTGTATATGCTTTCACCTTATAAACTTTAAAATGTGTGTGTAGAGGGTGTGTATGCATTGTGTGTGTAAAATGTGTGTGTATTGAGTGATTCGGGCACTCAGACCACATTCTAGCCCCTTTTCTATGAGCACTCAAAGATGGGCAAAATAATCAACACAATCTGGCAGACATATCCCTGAGGCTCTTTCTTCATCTTTCCTTTCCTGTGTGTTACACCACCTGCTCACAACCCCCTTCACGCTTCTTCCCAAAGGCATGTTCCTTTCTTAAAATCTGTCATCAACGTCAACCTCACCAAGGATGCTTATGGTGACTGTGTATGCCTATGTGTGTGTGCCTGCTCAGTCTCTCAGTCTTGTCTGACTCTTTGTGACCCCATAGACTGTAGCCTGCCAGGATCCTCTGTTCACGGAATTCTCCAGGCAAGAATACTGGAGTGCATTGCCATTTCCTAATCCAAGGGATCAAACCCTCATCTCTTGCATCTCCTGCATTGGCAGGCAGATTCTTTACTACTGAGCCACCAGGGAAGCCTGGCCCAATTCAGTCACTGACCCATGCTCTGGGTTCATAACTGATGGGTCAGCTGTCAGTCTGGGCAGTTGGACAATGTAACCCACTTATTTTGTCCTTGTCAGGTCACAGGTGGCAGACAGAACACAGAGCTGGGAGGATAAACTTGAAGCCCAAGCTCTGCCACTAACAAGCTGTGTGATTTAGGTGGGGGAAGTCGTTAAATCCACTGGAAGCAAAGTTTCCTTGTTTACAAAGTTAAGAAAACAATCCTTGTCCTCCAACCTCATAGATTTCTGAACAGCCAAGAGAGGAGAAATTATAAAAGTGTTTTATTACCCAGATAATGATGGTAAGATAGACCTTCCTATTTGTTATTTAAATAATGTAATTTTAAAATTCTTTTTATCAAAGTCATATCTGAAAACTCATCTGAAAATTATCTCTAACTCTGTGAATTTCCATGGTACTTTTTTAAGACAAGTGAAATAAAGAAATCTTTTCTGGATACCTGATGAAAGTGAAAGTGGAGAGTGAAAAAGTTGGCTTAAAGCTCAACATTCAGAAAATGAAGATCATGGCATCTGGTCCCATCACTTCATGGCAAAGAGATAGGGAAACAGTGGAAACAGTGGCAGACTTTATTTTCTTGGGCTCCAAAATCACTGCAGATGGTGACTGCAGCGATGAAATTAAAAGACTCTTACTCCTTGGAAAAAAAGTTATGACCAACCTAGACAGCATATTTAAAAGCAGAGACATTACTTTGCCAACAAAGGTCCGTCTAGTCAAGGCTATGGTTTTTCCAGTAGTTATGTATGGATGTGAGAGTTGGACTGTGAAGAAAGCTGAGTGCTGAAGAATTGATGCTTTTGAACTGTGGTGTTGGAGAAGACTCTTGAGAGTCCCTTGCACTGCAAGGAGATCCAACCAGTGCATTTAAAAGAGATCTGTCCTGGGTGTTCTTTGGAAGGAATGATGCTAAAGCTGAAACTCCAGTACTTTGGCCACCTCATGTGAAGAGTTGACTCATTGGAAAAGACTCTGATGCTGGGAGGGATTGGAGGCAGGAGGAGAAGGGGACGACAGAGGATGAGATGGCTGGATGGCATCACTGACTCGATGGACATGAGTCTGATTGAACTCTGGGAGTTGGTGATGGACAGGGAGGCCTGGCGTGCTGCGATTCATGGGGTCACAAAGAGTTGGACACAACTGAGTGACTGAATTGAACTGAATGAAAGCCTGGAGAAGGCAATGGCAACCCACTCCAGTACTCTTGCCTGGAAAATCCCATGGATAGAGGAGCCTGGTAGGCTGCAGTCCATGGGGTCGCTAGAAGTCGGACATGACTGAGTGACTTCACTTTCGCTTTTCACTTTCATGCATTGGAGAAGAAAATGGCAATCCACTCCAGTGTTCTTGCCTGGAGAATCCCAGGGACGGGGGAGCCTAGTGGGCTGCCATCTATGTGGTCGCAAAGAGTCGAACACAACTGAAGCGACTTAGCAGCAGCAGCAACAATGAAAGCCTGATGATGTATTAAAATTATTTTTATTGCTTACCCCATTTTATTCCTCCAACAACCCTCCTAGGAGAATATCACTCTCCCCTAAGAGAAGGTAAAAATTCTCTGGGGTTTCTGGCCCAGTGGTTGTATATATAATGATGCCAATGACAGACATAACAGAGAAAGGTGATATAGGCTCTGGGCAAGTCCTTGAAGGTATCTGCTGATTATGTGGGGCACCCTGTCCAAGAGGGAGGCAGAGCTTCCAGTCTACACCCAGAAGGGGTCTTGACTGTGCCAGAACACTTGTGGCCCATTCATGAGAAGAGAATCGAGGCTGATGGTGTAAATGTAATCATCCAAGAATAATGACTAAACTCGGATGTAGAGATCATGTTAAGGTATTCGGTTCAGTTCAGTCGCTCAGTCATGTCTGACTCTTTGTGACCCCATGAACTGCAGTACACCAGGCCTCCCTGTCCATTACCAACTCCCAGAGTCCATCCAAACCCATGTCCATTGAGTCGGTGATGCCACCCAACCATCTCATCCTCTGTCATCCCCTTCTCCTCCTGCCCTCAATTTTTCCCAGCATCAGAGTCTTTTCCAATGAGTCAACTCTTTGCATGAGGTGGCCAAAGTACTGGAGTTTCAGCTTTAGCATCATTCCTTCCAAAGAAATCCCAGGGCTGATCTCCTTCAGAATGGACTGGTTGGATCTCCTTGCAGTCCAAGGGACTCTCAAGAGTCTTCTCCAACACCACAGTTCATAGTGGGGACTAACATTTCAAAAGCAGGCTGGGGGCTTCACTGGTGGCTCAGGAGTAAAGAAGATACCTGTCAAGCCAGGAGATGCAGGTTCAGTCCCTGACCTGGGAAGATCCCACATTCCATGGAGCACCTACTCCCATGCACCCCAACTATTGAGCCTGTGCTCGAGAGCATGACTACTGAAGCCCGCGTGGCTTAGAGCCCCTGCTCCACAAGAAAAGGCGCCCCAATGAGAAGCCCACTGATGGCAGCTAGAGAGTATCCCCCACTTGCCACAACCAAAGAAAAGCCTGTGTAGTAATGAAGACCCAGCACAGCCAAAAATAAATAAACAAATAAAATTATTTTTAAAAAGAAACAAATTGCAAATTTTTTTTTAAATGGGCTGAAGAATGGGTGTGATGGAGAAGATTAGGAGCACCTGGAAAAGAAGGGAGACTAGCAAGATGATAAGCTGTTGCAGAATTCAGAGGAGGAAAGAATTTCATACGTAGTAGGAAATGTTGGACAATGCTTGAGATTGTTTAATTTTTGTGATACAAGGACTGATAAGTGCCCAATAAATGTGGCAGTTAACTCTTTGTTAACCACAAGGAGGCCATTTTCATGGCTTCGTGATGGAGCAGGGTAGGAGGACATGTCTGGATAGTTAAAGGGCTTGAGGAAGACGCAGAGAGAGTAAGAGATGACACCTCTATGTGAAAGTCAAGATTGATGTGTGAGAACTGGGAGACAACTGTGGCTCCATGGAGAGGTTCAGAATGTGGAGTAGCTGATAAACCAACAGAAATCTGCCATCATTTACCGAGGAACAGTGGTTCCTTCATTAGCTCAGGAGTCATGCTTCCTTCAGCACTGCTCAGAGATATCTTGAGAAAAGTGGTCCCATCGGGTGCCCAAAGTTGAAGAGAAACAAAGACAAATTATAGAGCATGCCCTGCACAGACGATTACCATGAGAAAGGAATTCCACAATCCTGATGATACACATGGACACACAGGGCACACACTGAATGCACATAAGACTCACACATGCACAAAACACATACTGAGCCCACATAACATGGAGACCACACACACAGCAGGTGTAAAATACATGACACGCATAAAATGTACAGTACGTATCCAACACTAGCCACACACTGCAGATAACACACGTGACACGCATAAGTGCATGCATATACCGCACACGTTCACACACACAACACAGACAAACCGTAACACAAGTCAACACAACACATGAAGTTACAAATACAAAATACCCACATGCATATCACATACCTCATATATGAAACATACTTAAATCACACAACATACGTGCACAGCATGCTTAATCACTCACACAAATATGTACACAAGTCACACACATGTGCATATATGCAATGAATGCTTTATGCATATTCCATGGCTAGACAATACTAAACTTCCCCGGTGGCCCAGTGGTAAAGAATCTGGCTGCCAATGCAGGAGATACGAGTTTTATCCCTGGATTGGGAAGATCCCCTAGAGAAGAAATGACAACCCACTCCAGTATTCTTGCCTGGAGAATCCCATGGACAGAAGAGCCTGGTGGGCTACAATCCATGGGGTCGCAAGAGTCTGACAGGACTGAGCAACTAAACACACACACACACACACACACACACACACGCATAGCCATGCACATGCACACATACCACATGGATTACACACTCACCTAACACACAAACGCCTCACCGTAACGTTGCCTAGCAACCCAAATTTGTATATACCATGCACCCTGTGAATAGCCTGGAAGGGAGGAAAGAGAAGCAGGAGTGCTAGTCCTCCAAAGGCTGCAAGATCAAATATTTAACCAAGTAGAGAGAAGAGAAGGCAACCAAGGGAGAAAGCCTGGAGAACAAGATGAAACCACTTCCACTCCACAGCTGTGAAACAACAGGTTCCTGCAGGAGACAAAGCTGTGATCCTCCGACCTTACCCCTGCATGTCCAGCCCCAAATCAGAGCCCACAAGGCTTCTTCAAGGGTAGCAACCTCCCCCTCCACCCCAAATTTCTTTTGACTGGTGATAAATGAGAGACCTCTCTTTGAAATTCTCACAGGTCTGCTTCCCAGTTGCCATTTGAAACACTGAGGGCACAGACAGGTGATTGCTGTGACTGCGGGCTCTCAGTTCTGTTGATGGGAAAAAAGGTCTGCAGAGAGCGCCAAACCTGAACCAGAAAGAGTGAGGTTTCGTCATCAGTGGGCCCCTTCATTTCACACTGACACGATCCCCCCTTGACCTGACTCTGAAAAGCTGTTTCTCAATTCTCTGATTGATTCCTTTACATAAGAAGACTCCCAGTCAAGGATAAATCTTCACACCTTTCTCTTTTTTTGCCTCTAGTGAAAATGGTTGAAGATGGGGGATAAAGTTGTGTGTGCTCTGTGTTTCAGATTCTTTGCAAATCCATGGACTGTAGCCCTCCAGGCTCCTCTGTCCATGGGATTCTCCAGGCAAGAATACTGGAGTGGGTTGCCATGTCCTCGTCCAGGGGATCTTCCTGACCCAGAGATCGAACTCGGATCTCCCTCATTGCAGGTGGATTATTCTTTACCATTTGGGCCACCAGGGAAGATTTGATTGTAAATCTGTGTTTCAAATGCCTGCACAAATTTAGGAAATATAACAAAACTTTTTATTTCAGTTTTCTCAGTTTTTGCATCTTTGATAGCCAATGATAAATAACTGATATTTGTGTGTGTGTGTGTGCGTGCGTGCATGTGTGTGTGCGCATGCGTGCACACACGCTTAGTTGTATCCCACTCTTTGTGACTCTTTGGATTATAGCTCACCAGGCTCCTCTGTCCATGGGATTTTTCAGACAAGAATCCTGGAGTAGGTTACCATTTCCTCCTCCAGGGAATCTTCCCTACCCAAGGATCAAACCCACATCTCCTGTGTCTCCTGCATTGTAGGTAGATTCTTTACCCAATGAGCCGTAATTACTCTCCTTTAAAGTCTTTTACCTCCTTATTTACCTCTGGGGTAGAAAATTCCAGAATGTACCTCCAGGCTCTTGGCCGTGATATTTGGTGCCACTTCTTACTGCACTCCCTTTCTCTCCCAGGTCTCTTCTAACAGGGCCAAGTTGCCTGCTGGGTTGTCATAGAATGTTCTGAAGTCATGCAAAAGAAATTGGCAAAAAAAAAAAAAAGTTTTTCTCCTTCCCTGCTTAAATTAGTCATTGTCTCCAGCACGGATATTCACCCCATCTCACTTTCCTTGTCTGGCTTCCTTTTCTTCTTTTTTTTCTGCAGTTGTTCTGATGTGAGCTCAATATACACATCTACCCCTGAAGTCACCAGGATGCTAAGAAAAATCCCCACCAACAAATCCTTTTATCAAGCTCCTCCTGAGCTGCAGAGGAGATTTAGTCACTCTCTGGATGGCTATGGAACGGCTTGTCTCACACACATCTGTCTTCTTTTGCATTTCTGCACAGTCACAACCCAAGAATGCAGTAACAATGTATCCGAACTGGCACAAAATTAGAGTCACAGTGCCTTCAGCTGTCAACTGTGAGCCAGTGAGCTCGGTGACTGTTTTAAGGTCTGCCTTGAGCTCAAAGAACTGAAGCCATTCAAGGTGCATTCATTCTCTGAAAATACAGTGACTCATCAATGCTTCTTCATTTTGCAGCCCCAGTTTAGGCCTATTGTCCAGGTGTAATTATTAATAGCACCCATTTCACTCTCAAGGGTGTCTCCATTGGCACAGAAGGTTAATGGAGTCATTTTACTGCCTGCAGGACTGAACTAGGCATTGCAGACACAAAGATGCAAAAGTCAGGATCATGCCTTAGAGAAATTCAGTCTCATTTGAAAAATCCACAATAGGCAATCCTAATATGACATCCAAGCTAAGAAAAAGATGCTCTCAGATTCACACATCTTTGTGCCCCTGAGTCTTGACCTTTGCTAGCATTTTGCCTAGAACAAAGACATATGACATATTTTGTTGTTGCTGTTTGTATTTCAACCAATCAGTCTTCTATAGCTAGAAAGTCCCATGTAATGATCTACCCTTCCTTTTGTCTCCTCTTTTTTCCTGTCTCCTTTCCTCTCCTCCATGACTCTTGAGTTTCCTGGACACAGAAGCTTGGGGAGATGGTTAGCATAATGGATGCTGGTTACAAGAGTAACAGACACTCCACTCTGAGTTCTTCCTTAACCCCATGCAGCAAAATCACTGAGACTGGTGCTATTGCCCCTCCCCACCTGCTCCCTGCCTTCCTCTGTTAGATCTGGATGCTCTTTCCTGGTCTTATTGGCTTCCTGCTGCAGCCCTCAATGCCAAGGTCCATCCCTTCCTGATGGCCCCAATTGTCAGTTTCTTCCTGCCATTTTTGTTCCTGCAGCCTAGTATATCTCTAACAGAGACAGGTCTTGCTAAGAAGTGCACAAGACTGACGCTGATGGTGTATCCAAACAAGGTCAAGTTGGTGCTGAGATCTGACCTAACTGTTCCTGTTACCCCCAGGGAAGGCACAATTCCCAACAATGTCACTGACAATGACCTTGACCCTCTGCAGTCACTCATAAGGGAAGTGAAAGGGCAGGCTCTCTCTTCAAGCTCAGTCATGAGTCTTCTTATTCTCCAAAAAGGATGACTTCACTCATCCTTTTCTTGTACGACCCTCTTCTCTAGCAACTCTTGCAAATGACTCCCACAAATGAATCATACAAGCTGGAACGTTCCATCTGAGCAAAAATACAGCCTCTATTTTACAAATTTTAAAGGTTCCCAGGCTTATTATGTATGTTTGATTTTTATAGATTCTTTAAATAAAATGTCACAACAAATTTAAGAGCGAAGGGAAGACCAGGGCATAGGCCAGGGTAAGGGGCGGGGTTGGGGGGTGTTAGAACCTTTCAGGTTGTGTGGGCTGTTTTTCCCTTTCTCTATACTTAACGTGTTTGGAGTTCCTGATATTTCTGAATTATTTAGGAGCTTTAAGTTCTGAAGCATATGTGTTGAAAAATCCTGAAGTTGATGAGTGAAGCCCTGACTTCGAGTGGCTAGGATGTGGAAACAAATGATAAACAAAATGTTAAATGAGTAGCAGCAATTATGTGAGATGAAGACTAGAGCTAACGTGAGAGGAGGGGCCTGGGAGGGCACTGATGATGAGGTCTAAGTGGGGAAGAGAGGGAGGAAAGAACACAGGACATCATTGTCTCATTTTTTTCTGTGGTTGGAGACAATCTTATCTCCTAAAACAGCTTGTCTCTTAAGATTGAAACTTCTTACAGGAGAATGAGAATATTTTGTTTCTCTGCTGCATTTCTCAACATTCCACAGCCCTGTGCGTAGCACACAGTGGGAGGGATTGAGATAATCTAGAAAAGTCTAGACAAAGAGACTCTTGCCCCTGAAGATACAGGTAATTGTCCATGTGACCTTGAAGAACCATTTATTTCTCTGTTTCTTCAGCTGTAAAATAAATATGATCAGATAACCACCAAGCTGCAAACTAGCTTTAAAACTTCATGCTCTATAACTGTGATGGTTGGATCAAGTTATAGGAGAAACCTTAGGGCTAGATGATTGGTATGTAAAAGTTGTTTCAAGGGGTAAATTTGGACTTCAGTTTCTCTACCTATAAATCAATGACATTAGAATAAGCAATCTTTTTTCATTCTATCTCACACTAAAATGCAAGAAATTAAAATACTGAACTTTTCTTCTCAAAGATCAAACCCCAAATGGCAGTGTATCAGGCCTCAATATAAGGAGAAGGAATAGATCTTGTCCACATATAATTCATCAACCCATTGATAAGAAACTTGCATTTTCAATGGGTTCATTTTTATATCAGCCATAAAATCTCAATCCTGTCTCAAATATGATATTTTCCCTTTCAATATGAGACAATTTATTTTATTGTTACTTGAGACTAAAGGAATCCAATATACTGGTTTGGAGCCAAAGAAGACCATAATGACAAAATGATTGATCTTTTTATAATACATTGTGTTGCTATTCTCAAATTGGAGAAATGCAATATAGAAATACTCATTTGTACCATGAACCAGTATTCATCTCCATAATATAATGTAAAACTCCCTTGTATTTATTAAGTAGCTGTCACCACTAGAAATGCAAAGTAATAGGGCTTCCCTGATAATTCTCAGGCATCATCAAATATTAGTTGTTATACCCCACTTACCTAAAGGATCTGTGTGGGAACTTCAGGTAGAAATTTCAGCTCCAGTGCATTGTGGGGAAAAGTAAGTGTTGTATCCAGGACCTGTTGGTAGAAGTGGAAGTTAAATAAACACATACTATTCAACAGAACAAAAATATATATAAGAATCAGAGCTGTTAAACAATTGGGTCTGGTAAAAAGGGTAGTCGGAGAAGGCAATGGCACCCCACTCCAGTACTGTTGCCTAGAAAATCCCATGGATGGAGGAGCCTGGTAGGCTGCAGTCCATGGGGTTGCTACAAGTCGGACGCGACTGAGCGACTTCACTTTCACTTTTCACTTTCACACAATGGAGAAGGCAATGGCAACCCACTCCAGTGTTCTTGCCTGGAGAATCCCAGGGACGGGAGAGCCTGGTGGGCTGCTGTCTATGGGGTCACACAGAGTCGGACACGACTGAAGCAACTTAGCAGCAGCAGCAGTAGCAAAAA
>NW_011494951.1:7912042-7914274 GCF_000754665.1 Bison bison bison | reverse complement strand
GTTGTATATACTATGTTATGGAATCCTCAGAGCATCCTTCTGAGACATACCTTATTTCCCTCCGTCACACAGAAGAAGAGGCAGAGGCTTGATAAAAGTAACCTCTTCTTCTTGGGCCATTGAGCTAGTGCAGACTTACCTTGTTTTATTGAGCCTTGCTTTATTGCAGATGTCACAAACCTCCATCCATAGTTCTTCAGGCACTCTGTCTATCAGATCTAATCCCTTGAATCTATTTATCACTTCCACTGTATGGGATTTTGATATAGGTCATACCTGAATGGTCTAGTGGTTTTCCTTACTTTCTTCAATTTAAGTCTGAATTTGACAATAAGGAGTTCATGATCTGAGCCACAGTCAGCTCCGAGTTTTTGCTGACTGTATAGAGCTTCTCCATTTTTGGCTACAAAGAATACAATCAATGTGATTTCTGTACTGACCATCTGGTGATGTCCATGCGTAGAGTCTTGTCTTGTGTCGTTGTTGAAAGAGGGTGTTTGCTATGACCAGTGTGTTCTCTTGGCAAAACTCTATTAGCTTTTGCCCTACTTCTTCTTGTAATCCAAGGCCAAATTTGCCTGTTACTTCAGGTGTTTCTTGACTTCCTACATTTGCATTCCACCCCCCTATATGAAAACGACATCTGCTTTTGGGTGTTAGTTCTAGAAGATCTTGTAGGTCTTCATAGAACCATTCAACTTCAGCTTCTTCAGCATTACTGGTTGGGGCATAGGCTTGGAGTACTGTGATATTGAATGGTTTGCCTTGGAAACCAACAGAGATCATTCTGTCATTTTTGAGATTGCATCCAAGTACTGCATTTTGGACTCTTTTATTGACTATGATGGCTACTCCATTTCTTCTAGGGGATTCCTGCCCACAGTGGTAGATACAATGGTCATCTGGACAGAGGTTTATGACATTGTACAGGAGACAGGGAGCAAAACCATCCCAAAGAAAAAGAAATGCAAAAAGGCAAAATGGCTGTCTGAGGAGGCCTTACAAATAACTGTGGAAAGAAGAGAAGCAAAAAGCAAAGGAGAAAAGGAAACATGTACCCATTTGAATGAAGAGTTCCAAAGAATGGCAAGGAGAGGTAAGAAAGCCTTCCTTAGTGATCAGTGCAAAGAAATAGAGGAAAACAGTAGAATGGGAAAGACTAGAGATCTCTTCAAGAAAATTAGAGATACCAAGGCAGCATTTTATGCAAAGACAGGCTTGATAAAGGACAGAAATGGTATGGACCTAACAGAATCAGAAAATATTAAGAAGAGGTGGCAAGAATACACAGAAGAACTATACAAAAGAGATCTTCATGACCCAGATAATCATGATGGTTTGATCACTCACCTAGAGCCAGATATCCTGGAATGCTAAGTCAAGTGGGCCTTAGGAAGGATCAGTACGAACAAAGCTAGTGGAGGTGATGGAATTCCAGTTGAACTATTTCAAATCCTGAAAGATGATGCTGTGAAAGTGCTGCACTCAACATGCCAGCAAATTTGGAAAACTCAGCAGTGCCCACAGGACTGGAAAAGGTCAGTTATCATTCCAATCCCAAAGAAAGGCAATGCCAAAGAATGCTCAAACTACCGCACAATTGCACTCATCTCACACACTAGTAAAGTAATGCTCAAAATTCTCCAAGCCAGGCTTCAGCAATACGTGAACTGTGAACTTCCAGATGTTCAAGCTGGTTTTAGAAATGGCAGAGGAACCAGAGATCAAATTGCCAACATCCGCTGGATCATGGAAAAAGCAAGAGAGTTCCAGAAAAACATCTATTTCTGTGTTATTGACTATGCCAAAGCCTTTGACTGTGTGGATCACAATAAACTGTGGGAAATTCTGAAAGAGATGGGAATACCAGACCACCTGATCTGCCTCTTGAGAAATTTGTATGCGGGTCAGGAAGCAACAGTTAGAACTGGACATGGAACAACAGACTGGTTTCAAATAGGGAAAGGAGTATGTCAAGGCTGTATATTGCCACCCTGCTTATTTAATTTATATGCAGAGTTCATCATAAGAGAGGCTGGGCTGGATGAATCAAAAGCTGGAATCAAGATTGCTGGGAGAAATATCAATAACCTCAGATAAGCCGATGACACCACCGTTATGGCAGAAAGAGAAGAGGAACTCAAAAGCCTCTTGATGAAAGTGAAAGAGAAGAGTGAAAAAGTTGGCTTAAAGCTCAACATTCAGAAAACGAAGATCATGGCATCCTGTCTC
>NW_011494951.1:7891410-7911253 GCF_000754665.1 Bison bison bison | reverse complement strand
TATTGTGATCCACACAGTCAAAGGCTTTGGCATAGTCAATAAAGAAGAAATAGATGCTTTTCTGGAACTCTCTTGCTTTTTCCATGATCCAGCGGATGTTGGCAATTTGATCTCTGGTTCCTCTGCCTTTTCTAAAACCAGCTTGAACATCAGGAAGTTCACGGTTCACATATTGCTGAAGCCTGGCTTGGAGAATTTTGAGCATTACTTTACTAGCGTGTGAGATGAGTGCAATTGTGGGGTAGTTTGAGCATTCTTTGGCATTGCCTTTCTTTGGGATTGGAATGAAAACTGACCTTTTCCAGTCCTGTGGCCACTGCTGAATTTTCCAAATTTGCTGGCATATTGAGTGCAGCACTTTCACAGCATCATCTTTCAGGATTTCAAATAGCTCAACTGGAATTCCATAACCTCCACTAGCTTTGTTCATAGTGATGCTTTCCAAGGCGCACTTGACTTCACATTCCAGGATGTCTGGCTCTAGGTCAGTGATCACACCATCGTGATTATCTGGGTCATGAAGATCTTTTTTGTACAGTTCTTCTGTGTGTTCTTGCCATCTCTTCTTAATATCTTCTGCTTCTGTTAGGTCCATACCATTTCTATCCTTTATCAAGCCCATCTTTGCATGAAATGTTCCTTTGGTATCTCTGATTTTCTTGAAGAGATCTCTTGTCTTTCCCATTCTGTTGTTTTCCTCTATTTCTTTGCATTGATCGCTGAAGGAGGCTTTTCCTCTTCTTGCTATTCTTTGGAACTCTGCATTCAGATATTTATATCTTTCCTTTTCTCCTTTGCTTTTTGCTTCTCTTCTACATAGCATATTAAAAAGCAGAGACATTACTTTGTCAACAAAGGTCTATCTAGTCATGGCTATGGTTTTTCCAGTAGTCATGTATGGATGTGAGAGTTGGACTATAAAGAAAGCTGAGTGCCTAAGAATTGGTGCTTTTGAACTGTGTTGTTGGAGAAGATGCTTGAGAGTCCCTTGGACTGCAAGGAGATTCAACCAGCCCATTCTAAAGGAAATCAGCCCTGAATATTTTTAGAATCACTGATGTTGAAGCTGAAACTCCCATACTTTGACCACCTTATGTGAAGAACTGAGTCATTTGGAAAGACCCTGATGCTGGGAAAGATTGAAGGTGGGGAAGAGAAGGGGACGACAGAGGAGGAGATGGTTGGATGACATCGCTGACTGAATGGACATGAGTTTGAGTAAACTCTGGGAGTTGGTGATGGACAGAGAAGCCTGGCGTGCTGCAGTCCATGGGGTCACAAAGAATCGGACAGGACTGACCAACTGAACTGAACTTATTGCAGATGTTGCTTTTTTTTCTTCTTTCTTTTTTTTTTTTTTAACACAAGTTAAAGGTTTGTGGCAAGACATCCCTGGTAGTCCAGTGGTAAAGAACCTGCCTGCAAATTGAGGTGACATGGTGTGATCCCTGGCCCAGGAGGATTCCCCATGCCACAGGCAACTGAGCCCATTCACCACAACTGCTGAGCCTTTGTGCCACAGCTACTGAAGCCCACACACCATGCTCTGCCACAGGACAAGCCACTGAAATGAGAAGTCTGTGCACTGGAATGAAGAGTGGCCTCCGGTCTCTGCAACTGGAGAAAGCCAGTGTAGAGCAAAGAAAACCCAGCATAGCCAAAAATAAATAGTTAATAATATTTATATAAAGGTTCATTTCAACCTTGCATCAAGCAAGTCTATCGGCACCATTTTTAAAGCAGCATTTGCTCACTTCTTGACTTTGTGTCTATTTTGATAATTTTGTCATTAATTCAAAACTGTTTCATTATTAATATATATGTTTATGGTGATCTGTTATCAGTGGTCTTTGTCATTACTATTATAATTGTTCTGATTTTTTTTTACCACTGAAGTATTTTAAATTAAAGTAGGTGCATTGTTTTCTTTTCAGACATAATACTATTGCAGATTCAATAGACTACAGTATAGCATAAACATGAATTTTATATGCGCTGGGAAACCCACCCCCCAAGAAAAATGTGCGACTTGCTTTGTTGAAATAGTCACTTTATTGTAGGGGTTTGGAACTGAACCCACAATATCTCTTGGGTGTGCCTGTATGTGTTTGAGTGAAGACTTGAATGCATTTTGACTGATTCCAAAGCTTACGTTTTTTCATTATATTACAGCACCCCTGTATGAAGTAGTTATGTTCCATCACTTGACGGCCAAAGAAAGACTAGCTGGTAACACCAGTATTCAATAAAGAATATTCACTGACTTCTTAACATTTGCCATCCTTGGTTAAGAATAGTCTTGAATTAAGTTGTATTTGGACTGTTTGAGGTCTTCAGAATCACATCCTTCCTGAGTATTTTATACTAACCAGTAGGGTAGGTGGGATAATTGAGAATTCTGTGAACCTTGAGGATGAGTAGGATCATGACTGGAGGCTGCGTAGAGGGACAGGTAGGCAGAGAAAGTCTAGTCCCTGTACCACGAGTTGGCTGCTATTCCAAACCTCTCCTTAGAAGCACTAAGATTCTATGTTCTTTTAATAAATTCTTCCCAGATACTTACTAAGATGATTCTGGGGAAACTTTCCTGGTTCTTTTACAAGTGGTGATGCTTTCCTTGAATCCTCACAGAGAGAGAGGACTTAACACTTCCCCAAACTATGCTCACTAAATTTTAATCAATGACCCACCGATCCATTCCATCTTTGTACAGTTCTAGTGCTTAGAATTTTTTTCATACATTCAGCTGAATTTTCTCTTTTATAACTTCCATTATTTGACTTTCTTGTCATTTAGAGTCAAATAGAACAAATTCACACAAACCTTTATAGTGTTTCAGAGAAAAATAAATCTCCCTGAATGTGTGATGGTAAAGATCATGAAGGTATCACCCAGAAGTTAAAAGTTTACTCTTAGTTTACTTTCTTCTCAGTTTGCTGCAAGCACTTGATCACAGGTGGATCCCCAGCCCCTCCACCCCAAACTTCATATCTCTCCTCTGAAAAACTAGTGAGTTGAATGTGATACATTTCTGAAGCTTAGCCTGACTTGGACTTTTAGAAGGCTACCCACACCTGGAAACTGCTGCAATTCCAGCTATAGGCTGAGCAATCCTTACATCCATTTACCATTTTGACCTAGGTATTGGTTAATATATAATTTCTGCAGGACTTTTTTTTAATGCATTTAGTGGTTACTGAAACTTCATGGACACCCTACTGATGTTCAGGAGAATAAGGACCCTATGCGGGGAGTTTCTAGTCAAAGCCCACCATGGCCCTTGTTGAGTTCCAAACTGAAAATGACCTTGTCTTTGGAAGACTAAGGTTTAAGCCACTAAGGCAAACTGCAGGCATGTTTTGGAGAAGGTTGGAACGGTGTATGATATGAAGCAATCACTTATCTTTGAGAGAGACGGAGAACGACATAACATTCAGGGTAGGTTTTACCCTGTTAAGTGGGTGACTCTTTGGTACCAAATCAGGCAAAGATTGCATTTGTTCTTACTGCTCACAGATGCAGAAAGTTGATTTCACTCCCAGGAAACACCAAGATTGAGGAGTCTACAATTGGCAGAGGAAACTTGTTTTCCCCCATCCTGTACTGACCAGCTTCTGAAGACAGTCATACAACCCTGATTCTCCTTGTTTAAGACTCTTTATGACTCTGTGAGGGTCAGCTTGGCTTCCCAAAATCCAGTCTTTCAGGGCTGTATCCTTCATAGAAATGTGTTCTTTAAGGCTGCAGACTTTTTAAACTTCCTTTTCTAATGTGTGATGAAAGAGATTATTCTTTTTTCTTCCCATCTATTTTATGGCTGCTGGAATGTTCCTAGGATTTGCTCTGATAAACATGACCCGGATTAACTAATAAGTCATCCAAGATTTTGGTGACAGTGAGAAACTGAGAATCTCACTTTGAATTGTACCAAACCTTCCAAATATTCAATTCCAAATGTAATATTTTACATTTACATTACATTTACAGTCTGACCACCATCCCCTTACTTATTCTGATCTTCCTTCCCTTCCTCCCTCCATGTCCATGTGAGCACATGACCTAAGATGGGGTCATGATAGTACCTCATTTCTGAGTAATAAGAGTTAGTCCATGGAGTAACCACTGCTGCTGCTGCTAAGTCGCTTCAGTCATGTCTGACTCTGTGCAACCCTATGGACAGCAGCCCACCAGGCTCTTCTGTCCACAGAATTCTCTAGGCAAGAATACTGGAGTGGGATGCCCTTTCCTTCTCCAGGAGTAACCACAAGTCAGGGCAATCAGGGAAATTCTTCCCACTAAAGCACTGCAGAAGTAAGAAACTTCTAGAAGTTATGCATCCTGCCTTATGGAGAAAGGCAATCTACAAGTAGAAAGACTGAAGCAAATGCAGAAATAAGCAAATGCAGAGATAAGCAAAGGTGAGTCAGAGAGAGAACTCTTACTATAGCCTCCTACACCTATAATTCTGCCCTTCCCACTTCAGAGGTCAATAAATCACCCGATTTTTTTTCAGCTCATTCAAATCTGGGTCCTCGCTCTTGTCACTAAAGAGTTCATGGGTGAGAAGGGTTCTTGATACAAAGAGGACAACAGTTGCTGATGGAAGACTGGAAAATCTGGATTCCACTTTCCCTCCCTCTTTCTCACTACTTAAACCTCATCAAGCCAGTTAACTTCTAGAAGCCGTATTTTCCTTGATGAAACTCTATGAATAGACATCTCCCTGTATGAATCCTGTCTCTTTATTTTCTTTATTTTTGATGTGTTGATATGTGGGGGCTTTACTGACTCTGGAGGGATCACCCCTCCCGGGATAGTCAATTCCTAGAGACAGAGAAGAGCTTGTATAGCAGCATTCCTCTCATATGCAAACCAATCAATCCAGAGTTCACATCCCCCAACCACCTCCTCAATCTCATACTCCAGGATCTCATACTCCAGGCCACTATTTCCCTGCTTTAATAACCCCAGACAGCAAAGAGCAGCTCTGAGCCCCAGAGTATCCTGAAATTATTCAAATCAGCTAATCCTAAACCTGCTTGTCCTGCCTTGCCTGATCCTTCCCACGGAAACCTCAGGAAAAGTTATTGCCCATGTCTCCCCTGAGTCCTTCTGCCTCCTAAATGACCCTGACGCTGCCCCCTGTGGCCCTCCCATCCTAGTTCAGGTGCTTCTGAAATATAGGCAGGGGAAGCCTATGGTCACATAAAGTCCCCTTTCTCCTTTTTATGCTATCATTTGGGGATGTTACATACCCCATTTCCCTACCAAAAATCAAGTTTGCAGGATGTGCGGGAGCACCTCAAAGCCCAGGGTCCTCCAGCTGTGGTGGATGACGGTGGAAATCCGGCTCCTGCAAGTGGATGGGACTCAGAAGCATCACTCCAGGGAGATGAACTGTCAGAATCCTTGTCCGGGCTGCTGCTGTCTCATGAGTGTTAGGATCCTGGAAGATGGGAAATTCTCACTGTCCAAGTCAGATTCCTTTTCAGCTGAAGGGCTCATGGTGAAAATGAGAAAATTTGTGACCCCACAGACTATACCCTGCCAGGTTCCTCTGTCCATGGAATTCGGCCAGAATTCTGTCACAAAATCTGCCAGAAGCAGTGCCCCTTTGAAAAGCAAGGCAGAATGGCAACCTGAAGGGAAATATTACCTGAAACCAAGCATCCAACACTTCACAGGCTGCTCGATCTGAAAACAGAACAAATTGCACTGCCAACCTGCCAGTGAGAAGCCCTGAATTCTATCAACCAAACCCCTAAGACTATGGGAGCACCCCCTACATCTCTGACCTTTGTCCCGTGTCCCCAAGATTGATTCTGGCTGCTTCAATCTTGAGTCATAAGAGTATATTTATGGCTAAAAGATAGATAGAAACTGGAAATCTTCCAGAACAGGTCCCAAGGGATCACAGTTAAAGGAAACTCCTGCTGCCACTCGAAACAAGAAAACCAGGACTTTGGAAAATCCTGATAGCTGACAAATTTTCGCACAGGGAAACTTCATGCACATAAAGTTGATAAGTTATTTGAGGGGAAAAAAAGTGCTGATATTGAGCCACTTAAGCAATACGTACCATGCTTGACTGAAAAATAAAATATGGTGCCCCCCCTTCCAAACTGTGGGCAACGCTGTGCTGACTTCACAAAACTGCTGCAGCTAGAAGCCAGGGGAGGCTTGCTGCTCAGTGATCGGTGAATCTCCTGAGGCTTAGAGTTCAAGTTCAGATCGGGTAATGGCTTAGCTGCTCTCATGCTTCCAGAAGCTTAATTGAGTCTGGGGGGAGGAAAGAGATTTGTAAAAGGGGAATTGCTTTGAGCAGCCGATTGCAAATGCACAGGTCAGAAACCCAAGAAGGACAGGTGGGGAGGCAGGACCTTGGCTCACGGTTGGCACATAGCAGGGGGTAGGGGGAGTGACGGGAGAGCCAGTCCTTAATAGCAGCAAGTGAGAGTGGGAAATCAAAGGTGTCTGCTTTCATTTCTTATTCTAAGGACTCGAGTATAATTAAAAATATGAAGGTTATATGTGTAGTTTCCTTTGATCCACTCCACAAAAAGCTGTAACTGTGCACATCACTTCTGCCTGCACCACGCTGATTTCTCTAGAACAGCATTGGCTTATGATGTGGTGTTATCCATCCCCTCAACAAACATGTTTAAGATCCACCATGCGCCATGCAGACTTCCCCAGTGGCTCAGTGGTAAAGAATCTGCCTGCAATGCAGGAAACATGGGTTTGATTCTTGGGTCGGGAAGATCCCCTGGTGAAGGAAATGGCAACCCACTTCAGTATTCTTGCCTGGAGAAGTCCATGGGCAGAGGAGCCTGGCGGGCTACATACAGTTCATGGGATCACAAAAGAGTTGGACACAACTCAGTGACTAAAACAGTGACAACAATGTGCCATGCAATACTCTAGAAGGTGGTCTTAGAGTCAGACTGTTCAGACTCAAATCTGGGCTTTATCATTTATTTCCTGACTATTGTTGTGATATTTCCCATGACCTTGGGCAGGCTGTTTTACCTCTCTGAATGTCAGGTCCTCATCAGTAAAGCATAGATACTCATAGTACCTACCTACTGGGATTACTGGGATTGCCCAGGTGGTTCAGTGGGTAAAGAATCTGCCTGCAATGCAGGAGACACAGGCAGACGCAGGTTCATTCCCTGGGTCAGGAAGATCCCCTAGAGGAGGGCATGGTAACTCCCTGCAGTATTCTTGCCTGGAGAATCCTGGACAGCAGAGCCTAGTGGGCTACAGTCCATAGGGTTGCAAAGACTGAGATACAGTTGAAGCAACTGAGCAGCACACTTGCACTGGTGTTATTAAGAGAATTAAATGATTTTACATGTGTAAGCACTTAGAATAGTGCCAGGTATGTAATCAGGACTACATTTGTGGGGAACACAGACCCTGATGAAACAATCACCAAGAAAATGAATAATTATATAACCTGTGATCTGTATTATGAAACACATGCGTGTGGATCTATGAAACCTAGATTAATCTGTAGGAAGGGGAACTTTCAAGAAGGCCGCTTAAGAGCGGTGGTGGTGGATGTGAGAAAAGCAGTTGAGTGAGATTGCAGTGAATGGAAACGAAAGACTGGGGAGAGCATTCCAGGCTGTCCCACAGTGATCTACCTTCCATTAGATATGTGGTTAAAGAACTTTTCTGTAGACAGCTAGATATCATATGGCCATGAATATCTGCTGTTGCCGGAAAGTGGCTGCTTAGCACAACTCTTTTGACCTTCAACCCTTTCCCCTTGCATCTTGGGCCCTTGGATTCATTCTCACCAATGAAATGTGAATAAGAGTGATATGCGTCACTTCCAGGACAACGATCTGGAGACGTGCTATGCCTTCCACACTCTTCTCTATCTTCCAATTACATGGAGGTCTCGGTGGCTAAGAGGAGGATGAAGCCCAAGATGGGAGAACCTCAGGGCTCCCAGTCACCCCACATTGGCTGAGGATCCCCTTACTAGACTGATCTGTAACTCAGAACTAAACTTAACCATGTTCAACCCCTATAACCTGTTTTGATGCTGCTGTTGCTGTTACAGCAGCTAGTATTACCTTAACAAATACATCTTTTACTGGAATTTGAGATCCAGGTCAAAATTCAAGGAAGATTCTCAGCTCCTTGAGGGCAAAATCTGTGTATTTTGTTTCAGCCTTTTGTTTCTTTTCCTAGGGCCAACCAAGCACCAAGCAATTCTCAGGATACGGTTTTTGGATGAAGGAACTGATGTGGAACTGAATGTAAAAGATATTCAATAATCTGTGCTGACATGGGCAACACATTGGTTCAGTCAGTGGCTATGGCAACAGTTTATATCCTTTCATCCTTGATGCTCTGTACCGTCTCTGAATAGTTCTTTTTGTTTTTCCCCTGAGAAGAAGCCACAGATCCCCTCCTGCTGTTCATTAACCTCCATGTAAAAGTTCTTGCAGACCTAACCTCTCAGAGGGTTGTGCAGTAGAAGGGTCTTGTATGTATGTCTGTTCTGTGGTTATATTCTCCTTCTGGACAATGAAATCTGTTCTTGGGACCAGAACCAGCCAGTTCATCTCGGTATCTCATCAACATCACACCAAGAGAAGAGCACTTTAGAACCTTTTAAGTAAGTCAGTAATCGGGTACAGATGAGAGAGTTGGACCTAAAGAAAGCCAATCACTGAAGAATTGATGCTTTCAAAGTGTGGTGTGGAGAAGACTCTTGAGAGAACCTTGGACTGCAAGGAGATCAAACCAGTCAATCCTAAAGGAATCCAACCCTGGATATTCATTGGAAGGACCGAGACTGAAGCTGAAGCTCCAATACTTTGGCCACCTGGTGTGAAGAGCTGACTCATAGGAAAAGACCCTGACGCTGGGAAAGATTGAGGGCGGGAGGAGAAAGGGCGACGGAGGACAGGTTGGTTGGATAGCATCACCAACTCCATGAACATGAGTGTGAGCAAACTCTAGGAGACAGTGAAGGACAGAGAAGCCTGGAGTGCTGCAGTCCATGGGATCACAAAGAGTCTGATACAACTTAGCAACTAAGCAACAAGAAGTAACTCACACAGAGGGTTTTAGAGCTGCATTAGAGAATCGGGCTTCTTATCTTTTTTCCTCGTTCCCTTTTCCTAGATCTTGGAGCAGAAGAAAAGCTCCTCTAATTCTCCTTTAGCCCAAGATCAGCTGATATTTCTCTAGAAGTGCCTGTCCATGTGTTTCTTTCTCCTTCCTTGTGACCTCTGACTCTGGATAAGACCTTCAGCTCTCAGTGAAGTGACTTTCAGCTCATCTCCTTATCTGCAATCTCTCCTTTCCCAACCTATCAAGCAGAATCTGTAACTCAAATCTCTTCACATCATTCCCAAGCTGAATGGTGCTCTTTTCCCCACATTCCTGGATTAGGTGAGAATTATGACTCCTCACTGTGTCTTCAACTTCCCCTCTCCCTGCCTCACATTCCTGTCCTCCTATAGCATGAAACTCCTTGAGTCATTGCCCCCACCCTATGGTTCCTCACCTCTGTGTTTGCACTTCACTTGCCCCCTCAGCCTATAAGGCTTTTACCTCCCCTTTATCATTCTCTAGACAGCCTGGGATTATTTATCAGGGAAGACTCCCCTGGTCCCTCCCTACTGGGTTGGATCTCCTCTATGACCATAATCCCCTATTCAGGTCTCTATCATGACAGTCACTGGATTGCATGGCATTTCTCTGCTGTCTCTCCATCATCCCCAGAAGACCATGAGCTTCTCCACAACAAAGGACTTCCCTGGTGGCTCAGATGGTAAAGAATCTACCTACAAGGCAGAAGGCAGGGGACCCGGGTTCTGTTTCTGGGTCCGGAAGATTCCCTGGAGAGGGAAATGGCAACCCAATCCAGTATTCTTGCCTGGATAATCCCAGGGACAGAGGAGCCTGACAGGGTACAGTACATGGGGTCACAAAGAGTCGAACATGACTGAGTAACTAACACTTTCACTTTTCTCCACAACAGAAGTGGTATGAGTCATCCTTAAAGCCCTTGTACTCAGGAGAGTCCCTGAAATAAAGTAGAACCACAGCAAATGCTGAAATGAGCTCATAATTCCCAAGTTCATACCCTCCAGCCCAAAATACAGGGGATAGTGGCTTCAAACCAAGATTCACAAGGAACTTGTCCCAAATCCTTCTTCATCTGTCATATCTGTTGGCTCAGAGACACAAATACAAATCAAATCTCAAGAACAACTCAAGGTAGTTTATCATTCCCCAAGGCAAGCGCATAAATTAAATGCAAATACTATGTCTGGATTTTTTGCCAACCATGGAATTATGTTAAAAAGACAGAAGGGGACACATAACTCTCTCTCTGCCTGCATTTTGCTTCCTTGACAGCTAATGTGGATTCTAGGGAAGCTCCGTGTCTCAGTCTGACTATCATCCTTGTTTCATGATGCCTGGCTTCTTGTTACCTGAGAAGCAAGGTGGAAATCAGTCACCCACATGCAGCTTGGACAGAGACCTTGTTCTCTTCCTCTTTGTGAAACCATGAAGTGTAAGAAGTTTCTCTTTAGGCAGAAATTTACTGTGAAAACTTGCCTCGGTTGAAAGTGTCCATAACATGACTGTAAATGCACAATACACCCCTTTAACATCCAGTGTAACCCTGCTGCCCGGGTCCTGAGAGGCAAGTTTTCCTTGTCTCCTTGGGAAGGCTATGTTCTTATGCAGGAAATACGGGCTCTGAAACTCGAAAGGGAAAGCATTTTGCTTCTTAAGCACCCGTGCAAATGAGGTTTGCTTCCCTGGAAGCCAGAAAAGTCCCCAAATACCTGCAACAATTTCCAAAGAATGTTTTTTCTATTCTGAGTATTTGTGTATCCAGATCTGAGTATCTGAGTATTTTGAGTATCTGTGCCCTTTACAATTCATACATGAGAACCCTAATCCACAATATGATGGTGTCAGGAGATGGGGACTTTGGTAGGCATTTAACTCATGAGAGCAAAGCCCTCAAGAAAGGGGTTAGTGTCCCTATAAAAGAGACCTCAAGACCTCTCTCTGCTTTCTACCATGTGAGGATACAAAGTCGATAGACTGAAACACAGAAACGTGTCCTCTCCAGAGCCTAAACGTGTTGACACCCTGACCTCAGACTTGCAGTCTCCAGAACTATAAGAGATAAATTGTTGTTGTTGTTCAGCCTCTAAGTCATGTCAGAGTCTGTCACACCATGAACTGCAGCACACCAGGCTTCCCTGTCCTTCACTATCTCCCACAGTTTACTCAAACTCATGTCCACTGAGTCAGTGATGCCATCCAACCACCTCATCCTCTGTCATCCCCTTCTCCTCCTGCCTTCAATCTTTTCTGGTCTTTTCCAGTGAGTCAGCTCTTTGCATCCGGTGGCCAAAGTATTGGAACTTCAGCTTCAGCATCAGTCCTTCCAGTGAATATTCAGGGTTGATTTTCTTTAGGTTGATAGTCTTTCTTTAGGAGAGACTCTCAAGAGACTTCTTCAGCAAAGAAATAAATATCTGTCATTTATAAGTCACCCAATCTATGGAATTATTTTTTGTCATAGCAGCACAGATGACTAAGGTTGTTCTGGGTACTCCTCTGAGGTGGCAAAAGGGTGAGGGAAAGACCTGATACCTGTAGATGAGCAAAGTCACCTTGCCACAGAAGGCACCAGCTGTCTGACTTACAGGCAGTATTGCACTTTAACAATCCTAGTCTGGGAGCCAGGAACTAGGTCTGCTGTTAGGGCACAGCTATGGCATCAGCTTTGGGTGTGGCCTTGAGAAAGTCACTTTCTCCCTTTGAGCTTCATCTTTCACACTCTCAATACTCAAAGCCAGTCAGCATTTTTATCAAAGGGAGGCTGAGGTAGGGGAAAGTGCAGTATCACAGACCTGTTTGAGAATCTAGAGAAGACTCTAGACTCAAGAAAAGTTCACATTTTGCATGTAATATTCCTGGAGAACAGATTTCATAAAGCCCATATTTCAATCCCATGGCTACCCGCAGAATCCAGGTACAAATCTCCAGGATAGATTCCCATCTGGCAGTAGAATTCTATGACTCCAAGGGTAAAAATGGTTGCAGTATTAGGCAATAATAACAACAAAACCATGGGAAGCTTGAAATTCAATCCTATTTTTTCCAAAGGCTCTGATTTCTAAGCAGGATGATTGGGCCTTAATTTGCATTCAATTTTCAAGTAAGTTTCAGAGTATAAATTCCAAGTGATTTGATGGATAGAAATCTCCCAAGTGTCTGCCTGTCCTTCTCCATAGCTCACGTAATGTTATGCATTTTCTTCAGCTCTGGATGTCATAGTACATAGGGGGGCCCCAAGCAGACTTGTCCCATTTCTTCCTGAAAGTTCTCCAGACCTCACCCTCATGAATTTTCCATTTTTCCCATCATCATTACTACTCAGTATGCTAAGCATATGTAGTCTCACTTTTTAATTTATACATTTTATTTATTTCTTACATCTTTCTGAAATATATTGGGAGTGACTTTAAACATTGAGAAAACCCTAAACCTATTCCAAATGTAGAAAGACAAACTTAGGATTCAAGAAAGATGGAGAAGGGAAACATTTGAACTACAAGTGTTAATAAAATTGCCTTAATTATGTGTCAGATTTGGCTTTGCAATTCCCTGTGGCCAGGACACAAAAGAGAATCAAACATAGTCCTCTTTATAGGAGAGAGACAAATAGACAAATTCCTCTTAGGAGAAACTTACATTTTTTAATCTTGTTACTAAATTCTGAAAGAGATCTCTCAAGTGAGTTCTTATGAACATAACAGTATAGTATAATAAGCACTATTTGAATAGTGACAGTTATATGCACACACGTTTCCTAGATGTGGATTGAGTGCTTGGTGAGCTGCTGGTTGC
This sequence comes from Bison bison bison, assembly GCF_000754665.1. NCBI lineage: Eukaryota > Metazoa > Chordata > Mammalia > Artiodactyla > Bovidae > Bison > Bison bison. The sequence continues at coordinate 7,898,344 of NW_011494951.1, read as the reverse complement.
TGAGGATTCAAAGTGAAAACAAAGGGTTTCAATTTTCTGAGGGATTCATAAATGAGCATGATTGTAAACTGATCAATTCTAGAACAGTAAGTGCAGAGGAGCAAACTTGAGGAAGATCTCACAGAAGATGGTACATGTCATTGATGAATCTGCTTAGAATATCCCAAATGAAAGCACCAATGTTTTGAAGGGTTTTGTGCAAAGGATACAACTTGATCTGATTTATCATTATTTAAGTATGTTCCTGACTGTTCTTGTGGATCCTTGGCAGCTTGGGTTGAGGCTGGAAAGATAAGTAACATTTTTAAGGATCTAGAGATTTTTTCCAGTCATAAGAATGTCACATAGAAAAGGTTCCTTGTGGGTCAATGTTGGGTACATCTGGCAGAGGATTAAAACTAGATCCTAGGTCTGCCTGAGAAAATCACAGCTAAGTGTGGGTGAAACTATCATTTTCCCCACAACTGATGCCTTTCCTTGTCTCCTGAAAGCGTGTTTAGACCTGATACCAACTCTCAGTCCTATAGCACTCACTGTGCTGGTCTAAGATGACGTCTTTCCAGATTGTTAGAAGATGAAAGTGAAAGTGAAAGTTGCTCAGTCATGTCTGACTCTTTGCAACCCCATGGACTATACAGTCCGTGAATTCTCTATACAGTCCAAGGAATTCTCCAGACCAGAATAGTGGAGTCGGTTGCCTTTCCCTTCTCCAGGGGATCTTCCCAACCCAGGGATCAAACCCAGGTCTCCCACATTGCAGGTGGATTCTTTATCAGCTGAACCACAAGGGAAGCTCAAGAATACTGGAGTGGGTAGCCTATCCATGCTCCAGCGGATCTTCCTGACTCAGGAATTGAACCAGGGTCTTCTTCACTGCAGGTGGATTCTTTACCAATTGAGCTATGAGGGAAGCCAGGTAAAACCAGACAGAAATTCTAAAACCACATGTTGTTTTTTTTTTTACAAACTTCTGGCTCTGGGTTCTAAACTGGCATCCTGAACCCAGCTTTGCCCAAAAACCCACTCTATGATTTGGGAAAGTCTCATCCTCTTCCTAAACCTCCATTTTTCCATCTTCAGAATGGAATCTGAACCATTCCACCACTGCACGCATGCTCAGTCATGTCCAACTGTTTGCTACGCTAGGACCGTAGCCTGCCAGGCTTCTCTGTCCATGGAATTTTCCAGACTAAGAATACTGGAGTAGGTTGCCATTTCCTACTCCAGGAGATCTTCCCAACTCAGGGACTGAACCCACATATCCCATGTATCCTGCACTGGTAGGTGGATTCTTTACCACTGCACCGCCTGGGAAACCCCCAATTCCACCACCAAGATCCCTTTATTGTAACAACCACAGAGGACATTGTGTGTGTTAATACCCTGGCCTTGTAAGAACAGATGTTCATTGGGAGTTTACCATACCTGCCCCAGCACTGGATGTACTTATTTAGTCCACACAACAGCACTTGGAGACAGGCCCTCTTTATCAGTCCTATTTCACAGAAGGGAGAAGAAGCGCAGAAATTTAAATGCCTGGCTTGACGTCACAAGGAAGTCAAGTGTTCCAAATTCAAAACCAAGCAACCTGGCTCCAGAGCTCAGAGAGTCTTTCGCAGAAATGCTCTCTTTGAGATAGATGTTTATCTACCCATTTTAAAAATGAGAAACCTGAGTCTCAGACATTCTTTTAAGGTCTCCAATAAGTTGCAGGCCCATGACCTTACCTAAGACCTTCTGCTACCAACACCTGCTCTCTTACACGATGGGAGATTTCCTTACCAGAAAGTCTGCCTCTGCTGAGACCCGTGTCTTCTTGGAGCTGGACCTCTGATCTCATGGCTTGTATCTGCCTTGTCTGGGGTCTGTCTTGCTTTCACAGGGCTCTCTCCTGAGCTGGCTGAAGGGGAGGGAGTCTGTCATGGATCCAGCAGATACTTCCACTTTAGATTTATGAGATCCTGGATCAAGTCCCCAAAGAAGCAGATTAATCACAAGAAGTTATTTTTCCTTCTAATTAAAAAATATTATCTATGGTGGCTCTGGCTCTGCTGATTCTCAGAGCAGACAATAAGAGTGAGCATAGCAAGCAAGCAATATTAATTTTCCCAACTAATTTAAAGATAATATCCCTCACATGTGCCAACGGCTAACAAGTTTGTTTTTGCACTGGGTCGTCTGTTACCTCTGGGCTCTGTCTGAGTTTCCTGTGTCTTTTTATTGACTTTGGTGGATTTCCCCAAGGAAGGAGACAGCAGAATACATGGTCAGGGACACAATTAGATTCAAGCATTCTTTTTAGGAACAACAGTCATCTGGGAAGCAGAAGAAAAGCAATTTTCAGCTAAAAGTCAAGAGGCTACATGTTTCACAGAGAAAAACCTGAGCTTCCAGATTCAACTCTGATTATGTGGCCATGGTTTTGTGGGGTGAATTGTAGTCATTTCCCCCACAAAATGCACATGATGAAGCCCTAAGCTCCCATTACCTCAGAAGCGACTGTATTTGAAGATAGGGCCTTTAGGGAGCTGATTCATTTAAAATGAGGAGTTTAGGGTGGCCCTAACCAGTAGCTCAGTTGGTAAAGAATCCACCTGCAATGCAGGAGACCCCAGTTCGATTTCTCGGTCAGGAAAATCCGCTGGAGAAGGGATAGATTATCCACTCCAGTAATCTTGGGCTTCCCTTTTGGCTCAGTGGGTAAAGAATCTGCCTGCAATGTGGGAAACCTGGGTTCGATCCCTGGGTTGGAAAGATCCCCTGCAGAAGGGAGAGGCTACCCACTCCACTATTCTGGCCTGGAGAATTTCATGGACTGTACAGTCCGTGGGGTTGCAAAGAGTCGGACACAACTGAGTGACTTTCACTTTCAATCCAATCTGACTGGTGTCCTTAAAGAGAAAAGGTTATGATACAGATAAGCGTAGAGGAAATACTGTGTGGGTTCATAGCAAGACCTAGAGTCTGTCATACAGAATGAAGTAAGTCAGAAAGAGAAAAACAATATTAAAGCATTATGTGGAATCTAGAAAAACGGGGCAGATGAACCTAACTGCAGGACAGGAATAGAGGACAGATGTGTGGACATGGGGAGAAGGGGAGTGTGGGATGAACTGGGTGGCTGGGATTCTCCTATATACATATGTGCAAAACAGCTAGCTGGTGGGACTCTGCAGAACAACACAGGGACCTCGCTCAGGGCTCTGTGATGACCTTGGTGGGTGGATGAGGGGTGGGGTGGGAGGAAGCTCCAAGGGGGAGAGGATATATGTATAGCTGATCCACTTCACTGTACAGTAGAAACTAACACAGCCTTGTAAAGCAATTACACTCCAATAATAATAATAACAGAATAAACAAAGCAAAGAAGGCAGACATCTATAAGCCAAGGAGAGAGACCTCAGAAGAAACTAAGCCTGCTGAGACTTTGGTCTTGGGCCTTGGCCTTCAGAACTGTGAGAAAATACATTTCTGTTGTTTTAAGACCCCCCTGTCTATGGTATTTTGTTTTGGCAGCCCTGGCTGACGAATACACTGGGGCAAGTCTATTTCATCTCTAACCTTCAAATCTATGAAATGACCTGAGGGAATTCATCTCCAGGATCCCTGCTGGTTCTGATTTTCTCAGCTGGTTTATCAGCATGGCCATGTGGCTTGCCTGATTGTCTCCTGACACCTAACCAGGAATAAGAAATAAAGATCTTGAATATTTTTTAGCACTGAGGTTCTCAAACAAGCTATGTGGATATATATGCAAACTTTGGTTCTTTATAACCTAGTTATATATATATTTTTTCAAACTTTTTATTTTGCATTGGCGTATCAGTCTAGTTCAGTCACTCAGTTGTGTCCAACTCTTTGCGACCCCATGGATTGCAAAACACCAGGCTTCCCTGTCCATCACCATCTCCCGGAGCTTCCTCAAACTCATGTCCATGGAGTCAGTGATCCCAACCTGGCATTTCATCTTCTGCTATCTCCTTCTTCTGCCTTCAATCTTTCCCATCATCAGGGTCTTTTCCAATGAGTATTGGAGTATAGCCAATTAATAGTGTTGTGGTAGTTTCAGGCAAACATCAAAGGGACTCAGCCAAACATGTCCCTAAATATATTTTTATTGTGATTAAAAAATTATTTTATACTCTTCTTGGCAGGACTACTTTGATAAAGAAAGGGACAGTCATTCCCTACTTTTCTCCATGCAGGTTCAGAAGCCCATCTGTCTCCAGAATCCACTTCTAAGATAAATTTATCCTGATCCTTTTTTTATGCTACTTCCCATCCTCCATGCCCTCTGGGTGCCCCAGATTCATAAAATATCTTTTCTCCTCACTCCATAGCTTACCACAATTCCCCCTCTGCATCAACATATATGGATTTCACAGTGGCCAAAAATAATGGTCATTTTGCATCCCTGTCCTTTGCACTTTCTGACTTCTTAAATCTTGGCTGGCCTTGTGACTTGCATTAACCCAAAAGAATGCAACAGAAACGACTTTGTGTCAGTTCCAAGTCTATGCCTGAAAGGACTCACACTCTCTCTCTTGTTCTCTTAGACTGATAGATCTTCTGTGAAAACAGGTGGAAGATATCCTGCTGGTGAATGAGAGATCACATGGTGGAGAGCCATGATGTCTAGCCAAGGTTATTCTAGACTTGCCTATAGGCAGCCAACCCCAAACAAGTGCAAGAGCCCAGCCAACCAAGATCACCAAGTCATCCACTGACTCACAAGTGAGCACGACTGAATCTGGGTGAATAGCCCACCAGAGCCCGGCCTAAATCATCAACTCACAGAATCATGAACCACAGAAAGAGTTGTTGGTTTCAAGCTACCAGATTTTGAGGTGTTTTGTTACACAGCACAACCTTACTGATAAACTCTTTTTCTCACTTCTTCTACTAGAAGGTTGTCCCTTGAAACTAGGGAGCATGACTTGGTCACTTATATAATGTGTGCATTATGATAAAACTATGTGAAGAAAATTTATTGAATGAAGGGCAGAAGAAATTTTTCTTTTCATACCTTCAGCTGGTCTGTGTGCTTTGTGACAGACTATATTTTCCAAATTATCTATAGCTGAATTCCCACTTCACATGTTCCTCTGGAAGATGACTTTGTCTTCTTCCAATCAAAAATAGAGTTTATTGATAGGCTACCCACTCCAGTATTCTTGAGCTTCCCTTGTGGCTCAGCTGGTAAAGAATCCACCTGCAATGTGGGAGACCTGGGTTCGATCTCTGGGTTGGGAAGATCCTCTGGAGAAGGGAAAGGCTATGCAGTCCAGTATTCTGACCTAGAGAATGCCATGGACTATGCCCATGAGGTCGCAAAGAGTCAGACATGACTGAGCGACTTTCACTTTCTCCAATCACTTTAACCTGAATGAACCCTATGATTGCTTTGACCTGCAGAATACAAGAGAAGTGACATTGTCACAGATATGAGCATAGCTTTTAATTGACCTGGCACTGCCCCTTGAGAGCTAACTGCAATACTGGAGAGATGCTACCATACATTGTCAAGCTCAAGTCATGAGGAGACTCCCCAGGGTATGAGAAGACACACAAAGAGAAAGAGAGGCCCCAGGGAGAGTTAGGGCACCATGGTTATCTTAAGTCACTAAACTATGTGATTGTCTAATATGCAACACTACTGTCTTAGTTCATTCAGGCTGCTCCAACAAAATACCATAAATTGGGTAGCATACAAGAAACTGAAATTTAGTCCCCACAGTTCTGGAGGTCAGAAGTCCAAGATCAAGTGGTGATGGATTTGGTTCATTGATGGCCCCTTCCTTCCTAATTCATAGACAACTGTCTTATTGCTATTACTCACATGGAAGAAGGGGTGAGACAGCTTCCTAGGGGTCTCATTTATAAGGGTACAAATCACCTCCCAGAGATCCCACCTCCAAATACCATCACATTGGAGATTAGGCTTCAGCAAATAAGCTTGAGGGAGACATGTTTGGTCTATCAGACCAGATCAGATCAGATCAGTCACTCAGTCGTGTCCAACTCTTTGCAACCCCATGAATTGCAGCATGCCAGGCCTCACTGTCCATCACCAACTCCTGGAGTTCAATCAGACTCACGTCCATCGAGTCAGTGATGCCATCCAGCCATCTCATCCTCTGTCGCCCCTTCTCCTCCTGCCCCCAATCCCTCCTAGCATCAGAGTCTTTTCCAATGAGTCAACTCTTCGCATGAGGTGGCCAAAGTACTGGAGTTTCAGCTTTAGCATCATTCCTTCCAAAGAACACCCAGAGCTGATCTCCTTCAGAATGGACTGGTTGGATCTCCTTTCAGTCCAAGAAACTCTCAAGAGTCTTCTCCAACACCACAGTTCAAAAGCATCAATTCTTTGGCGCTCAGCCTTCTTCACAGTACAACTCTCACATCCATTCATGACCACAGGAAAAACCATAGCCTTGACTAGACGAACCTTTATTGGCAAAGTAATGTCTCTGCTTTTGATATGCTGTCTAGGTTGGTCATAACTTTCCTTCCAAGGTTTAAGTGTCTTTTAATTTCATGGCTGCAGTCACCATCTGTAGTGATTTTGGAGCCCAGAAAAATAAAGTCTGACACTGTTTCCACTGTTTCCCCATCTATTTCCCATGAAGTGATGGGACCGGATGCCATGATCTTTGTTTTCTGAATGTTGAGCTTTAAGCCAACTTTTTCACTCTCCACTTTCACTTTCATCAAGAGGCTTTTTAGTTCCTCTTCGCTTTCTGCCATAAGGGTGGTGTCATCTGCATATCTGAGGTTATTGATATTTCTCCCGGCAATCTTGACTCCAGCTTGTGCTTCCTCCAGTCCAGAGTTTCTCATGATATACTCTGCATATAAGTTAAATAAACAGGGTGGCAATATACAGCCTTGATGAACTCCTTTTCCTATTTGGAACCAGTCTGTTGTTCCTGTC
>NW_011494951.1:7871351-7891231 GCF_000754665.1 Bison bison bison | reverse complement strand
AATAGCTCAACTGGAATTCCATCACCTCCACTAGCTTTGTTCATAGTGATGCTTTCTAAGGCCCACTAGACTTCACATTCCAGGATGTCTGGCTCTAGGCCAGTGATCACACCAACGTGATTATCTGGGTCATGAAGATCTTTTTTGTACAGTTCTTCTGTGTATTCTTGCCATCTCTTCTTAATATCTTCTGCTTCTGTTAGGTCCATACCATTTCTGTCCTTTATTGAGCTCATCTTTGCATGAAATGTTCCTTTGGTATCTCTGATTTTCTTGAAGAGATCCCTAGTCTTTCCCATTCTGTTGTTTTCCTCTATTTCTTTGCATTGATCGCTGAAGAAGGCTTTCTTATCTCTTCTTGCTATTCTTTGGAACTCTGCATTCAGATGTTTATATCTTTCCTTTTCTCCTTTGCTTTTCGCTTCTCTTCTTTTCACAGCTATTTGTAAGGCCTCCCCAGACAGCCATTTTGCTTTTTTGCATTTCTTTTCTATGGGAATGGTCTTGATCCCTGTCTCCTGCACAATGTTACGGTCTATAGCAAATAAATAAGCAAAGCAGGTATAGCAGGCTGCAGTTTAAAATCTAATTCTAGAAACTTTAATGTGGATCTGTATCCTATTTTTACTTTTTACAACCATTTGAAGATGAGGATATTACTTATATTTTATGATTCTCAGTCTCCTTATCTATATGATAGGGATTCATTCACTCATCTAATAAAATTCTATCGAGAATGTGGAGGTAACTTGATGAACAAGCTCTGCCTCAAAGTATTCACAGTTTGTTTAAGAAAACAAGGCAAGAGGCCAAAAAGGACAAGGCAGAGCCGTCAGTTCTATTTCACTAAGTACGACTCCTGGGACCCACATACTGGGTGGGAGGAGTATTGGATTCCCTCCCAGACTCAGTAGGGGAGGTGATGGATCAATCAGAGTGTAAACTGAACCAGCAATGCAGGGAGTGAACCAAGTGATGGAGGGAGGATGGATCAGAACAAAGATGTTTAAGACAAGGGCGCAGCATGTATTTAGAGTTCAGAGCTAAGACGGAGCTCAGGGCCTCAGGGAAGAAATAACCTGGATTGGGAGTAGGTGTGAGAGCGTGTGGTGTTTATCATAGAGCTGACCAATCTAGAGAACCTGAAATGATATTCTCAGAAATGAATTATGCAGTCAATGGTACCCTTTAGGGAGGACACAACTTGGTGAATGTGCCATGAAAAGGGTTCTTTTAAGCATTCCTGGGAGAAAAAAAAAAAAAAAAAGACCTATTGCTAGAAGAGAAGATGGCTTTATAATTCAGACATGTTTAGGGAAGCAGTGGAGAATATACAAAGCAATTAGGAAGCACAAATTTTGTTTTGTTTTAAATAGAAAAAAAATCCAACTCAAATAGAGCTCAAAAGAAAGGATTCCACTTGAGTTGGAAAGTGTAGCTCCTTGAAACAATTACCAGTGGAGAATAAACATTATTTGATGCTATTTCAAGCTCTGGAAAAATTATTATTCTGGATGATACCCATTTAGTACAGGGACAGAGAACAGAAGGGTAAACAATAATTGAATCAGAGGTCAGTAGGCTACAATAAGACATTTCAAGCCAAGAATTACAATGTACAAATCGAGGAGAGGAGATGAATGTTTCATTCAAATGGTGGAAGACTAAATTCCAGGGAAGCACAGTCTTCAACCTGAGAGAAGTATGGCTCAGGGGAAACCTACCTTTACTTGAGAGACTTGGGTCAGACTATTAGTATATTATTCAGCAAAGCAATGCTTGCAAGTTGCCTGGGTCCCTGCTTTGATCCAACTATAAACTTCTCAGGAGAAGAAAATATCAAGAAACTGAACATTGCAAATAAATGATCTTAAGGAAATCAGTGTTCCTATCCCAGGCGAGTAGGTTTCCTGCCAGCATGTTCCCTTCTGGACCACATTCTAGGTTCTGAGAACCCAAAATTCCATCCCTAAAGGGTCCCAAACTTGTTTCCAGAGCCTGCACAGTCCTTTTTGCTTAGGTCTGTCCTGATAAAAATTACCCAGGAATGAACGAAAAAAGCTTCACACACAATAATGTTTTAACCACAGATCCTCTGGAATTGCATCATCTATTCTGACAGAAGTCATGGACTAAAAGGAAGAAAACAGGAAATTTCCCTGATCTCTGTATACTTCAAACATGGACTGGTTCCAGAATAGTTCAGTAAGTGTTACTCTCCCAAGTATCACGTAAGGGAAGTTGCTTAGTGTGAAAGAATCAATGCAAAAAATAATTAAATCTCTCCAGGCAAGAGAAGCATAGAACAAGTACTTCTGTTTAGGTCTGCCTTTTCATGAATGTGTGATGAGTTCAGTAGCAACTATTTGCAAAGTATATTAGATGCACAAACATGGGGACAATCAGAACTAGCTTACCCTGCACAAGGGGGGACAGTTACAACACCTTCTAATTGTGTAGGTCACTCTTTGAGGATTAAATTCAGGAAACTGAAATGGATGAGGCCATTGAGGCCAGGTTATTGATAGTCAGGTTTGCCAAGAGGCTTCAGTTCAGTTCAGTCGCTCAGCCATGTCCGACTCTTTGCAACCCTATGAATCGCAGCACGCCAGGCCTCCCTGTCCGTCACCAACTCCTGGAGTTCACTCAGACTCACGTCCTTTGAGTCAGTGACACCATCCAGCCATCTCATCCTGTTGTCCCCTTCTCCTCCTGCCCCCAAACCCTCCCAGCATCAGAGTCTTTTCCAATCAGTCAACTTCTCACATGAGGTGGCCAAAGTACTGGAGTTTCAGCTTCAGCATCATTCCTTCCAAAGAACACCCAGGGCTGATCTCCTTCAGAATGGACTGGTTGGATCTCCTTTCAGTCCAAGGGACTCTCAAGAGTCTTCTCCAACACCACAATTCAAAAGCATCAATTCTTCGGCACTCAGCCTTCTTCACAGTCCAACTTTCACATCCATACAGGACCACTGTCTGACACTGTTTCCACTGTTTCCCCATCTATTTCCCATGAAGTGATGGGACCAGAGGCTTAGAGAATCTCAGATGGAGACTTGAAGCATGACGGCAACATGATTGTCCCTGAGAAAACTTGAAACTTCACCAGGTGAAAATTCTGGTTTTGAATTAAAAAATGAACCAACAGAGAAGAGATGTTCAATACAAAGATGAGAAATGGAGAGATGAGAAGACTTGACACTGGTAAACCACCTATCCTGGGTCGTTTGGAGGAAAGGACCTCTGAATGAGAGCATTTGGAAATAAGGTATCTGTGACATGAATATGGAGAAGAACGCTTGAAACTTCATAGCTTGAAGACACTGGCCATCATCATCATCTCTCTTCCATTTCTAGGAGTCCATGATTACTAACCAAGTAACAAGTTGAGTATCATTTGGATACTAACATTCCCATGTATACTAACCAGTAGGGAAATGTCTGTCTGCTTAGCAGACTCCCGAAGGCAGCACCAATGAGTCATGCTCTTGTCTGTTGCCTGCCCTTGAGTTAGGCTTATAACCAATACCTGTAGCTGGCTTATTACAATCAACTATGGAAAAGATGATGGATGCCACTCTTGTGATTTGGTTTCATTATCTAAGATTCTACCCTAGCAGACTGCACATAGATAGATTCCCCTGCTGGCCTTGGATTAGCACACAGTCATGTTGTCAACTAGCCCTGAGAAGGGCACATGGCAGAGAATTGGGCAGCTTTTAGAAGCTGAGAGTGGGCTCCAGTCTCTAGCCAGTAAGAAGTGAGACTTTCAGTCAGTTAGCCTGAAGGAAATGAATTCCTTTAAAAAAAGAAATGGAGTATTATTGCTTTAGAATGTTGTGTTAGTTTCTGCTGTACAAAAACATGGATCAGCTATAAGTACACATATATCCCTTCCTTCTTGAGCCTCCCTTCCACCCTCCCATCCCACCCCTCTAGGTCATCACAGATCATTGAGCTGAGCTCCTTGTGCTGTACAGGAGCTGTGTATTAATTTTACACATGGTAATATATATATATATATATATAATATATATTACCTTCTCAATTTATTCCACCCTTCCCTTCCCACATTCTGAGCAATGATTAAGAATCTGGATTTGGTGTCAAATGACCAGGTTTCAGATTTTTTTTTTCCCACTATGTGACTCAAGGACAATTACTTAAACTCTATGGCTCAGTTTTCTCCCCCATAAAATGAGAATGATAGTAGTTAGTACCTACCCCACTGGGTTTACAAGTACATTAAATGAGCTAATATAGGTTAAGTGCTTAGAATCAGGATTGGCACAAATATTTGCTATTGTGAATCCATAACTGAAAAGCAAAGATTATCAGTTATGATCCCAAGAATTAGGACCTGTGATCTCTGTGTTCAACCTCCACGTCCAGTGCCTTCAAAAAGACCCAGGAGAGGCCCAACAAGCTACAGTGTTATCGGTGGGAAAAAATGAGTCTTTTGACTTTGCACCAACCCAGACATACAACCGCACATCTATCACCACTGAGATTGTTTCCTCAGTAGTCTACTGTGTACCTGATAACAGCAAATAAAAACAAAAAATAATATGAGTAAAGCAACTCTGTCTTCCTGTGCATAATGGATGATAATAAATCATTCATCAGCAGAAAAGCAAGAGAGTGATCATGCATTTCAGCAAATAAATCACCCAGCAGTGATGTTTCTGGAAACTGAAACGAGAAACATCTGCAGGGAATCAAGCAAACCTACTGAGATGGGTAATTTGGGCACACCATTAGTCTGAATTAGAGTCTCAGTGATTTTAGGGGAAAGTCCATCTCCTGGCTGACGACTGCAACCTCAGGTGTTACTATATAATTCGACCTTGTCCTACTGAAATCGAGTCTTAAATAGTCTGCTTCTTGGAATGAAAGAGAAATTTAAGACTAGTACAAAGAAGTAAGCTTTTTGGTTATCTGCCAGGAACAGGCATTTCAGTAGGCATCCTGACCAGAAACGAGTTTCTGACACATTTGAGATCCAAGTTGAAAATCAGGAAGGTGATTCTGACAAACCAAACACACAATTTTTACAGTGAAATCTTTCATCCTAAGGGAAAGATTTTAAAAATTGTCTATCAAAGAAAGTCATGAAGTCTTGAAGCTGAAAGGGATCTTAGAAATTAATGAGCTCAATATTGGTGCAGTAAGATTATGGTGGTTTTTCCCAAGACCAAAGATCTAATTCAGACAAAGCTCATAAGGGTCAAAGCTGTGAGTGGACCGCTAGTCTCTATCTTCCTAGCCCAGGCTACGGTAAAAAATAATAAGGAAACTGAGGCTCAGAACTGTTAAGTATCTTGCCCCAGTCATCAAACTGTTATAGATTCTTGGTTGAAATTTGTTTTTCTAATCCAAATATTCTTGTTTTTAATGTCTTCCTTATATAATATCTCCATTGTAAGGATGAGAAATTATGTTCTGTTTCCAGGACACGGCTTTTAGCAGGACATACATTCAATAAATTTTATCTAGTATTAAAATGATAAAAATGACAAAGTAAGATCATTATATTGAATTGCTTTTCTTTTTCAGACCTACTTAAAACATGGAATGCCTGAGTCATAGACACGTAACCCCTCATAACATAGCATCTAACTGGGATATTGTATCTCTTTACGATGAAAGAAACATAAGAGTGGGTCCAGGATCATGGGATCTACTGGTTAAACCACCTGGTTATTGATGGCCTGGTAGAGTGTTGAAATAGTGTGTTAAATGCACAATTGATACACTAACTTGGAAACAAAACCTATGAGGATAGGATGCCACACCTCTGCTTTCAGTACACTCATTAAATCAGAGACTTTTAATATGTCCCTGTGACCCCAACAGAAGAATACATGAATCCAGACAACAGGCGGTGGAAGCAGGAGTGGTCCCTTTTATCATCACTCCCAGTGACCCATGGTATTTCCTTGGTCCCCAGCTCTGGGATCTGCAGCATTAGAAATCCTCCCCTCCAAAGGAGTGCTAGGACCACAGTGAGCTGCAAACTACCACTGGCTCTTGTGCACTTGGAGTTTCTTGCATCCAGGGCTCATCAGGCAAAAATAAGTCATTATCTTGTCACGGGTAACTGACCCCAATCAGCAGGACTCCTATTACAGGGCAGAAGAAGAGAAGAATGTGTGTCAATCTTGAGTAATCCAGGTGGGCACCTCTGAGTATTCACTTGCCAAAGGGTGACTGTGATTGGGCGAGTGGAGCAACCTTGGCACAAGAAGAGAATGGTGATCAGGATCTGAGACCCATGAAGAATTAAGTTTGGGGTTGTACACAGATAACCCACTAAGACCGGTAGAGGTGATTAATGAGGTTGAGAGATTTAGAATGGTTAGTGGAAGGAACACCAGCTCTGGTCCCACAACCAACTACATCAGTGGTCATTTGTGGAGACATGGATGGATCTAGGATCTTTAATACTTATTTCAGTAAGTGAGAAAGAGGAAAACAAATATTGTATACTAATGCATACATGTGGAGTCTAGAAAAATGGTATGGGTGAACCTATGTCCTGGGTAGGAATAGAGAGGCAGATGTACAGAATGGACATAAGGACACAGCGGAGAAGGGCAACAGGACGAACCAGGAGGTCAGAGTTTGACATACAGGCACTATCATGTGTAAAGCAAATAGCTAGGGGGAACCTGCTGTGCAAAACAAATAGCTGAGCACCGGGAGCTCAGCTCAGTGCTCTGTAGTGCCCTAGGGGGTGGGATGCAGGTGGGGGATGGCAGGGAGGCTCAAAAGCCAGGGGATATGTGTATACGTATAGCTGACTCACCTTGTTGTACAAAAGAAATGAACACAACCTTGTAAAGCAATTATACTACTCCTTCAGTCTCTCAGTCGTGTCCTACTCTCTGGGACCCTACGGACTGCAGCATGCCAGGCTTTCCTGTCCTTCAGCATCTCCCAGAGCTTGCTCAAACTCATCCATGGAGTCGGTGATGCCATCCAACCATCTCATCCGATGCCGTCCCCTTCTCCTCCTACCTTAAATCTTTCCCAGCATCAGGGTCTTTTCTAATGAGTCAGCTCTTTGCATCAAATGGCCAATTATATTCAACTTAAAAAATAGTTCTGTGATTCACCCCACTGACCTCCCTATTCTAAGTTTCCCCTTGGATAGAGTGGGCCACCTTCATAAAGGCAAAGAATAGAATGGTTGCCAAGGGGCTGGGGAGAGGGGAAAATAAGGAGCTATAACATAAGCAATCCTGTAATTTCAGTTCAGCAAGATGAGTAAATTCTAGACTGTACAACATTGACCAATAGTTAATAACATTGTACTGTACATTTAAAAGATTGTTGAAGGAGTCAAAACTCAACATTTATATACATCACACTCATAATTAAATATACATGTGAGCTACAGAATATATATATATGTATGTGTGTGTGTGTTTGTGTGTGTGTGTGTGTGTGTGTGTGTATGCTCATATATAGGGCTTTCCTCTTTCTTCTCTTTGAAAAATTGCAGTGAAGGGAACGTAGGACTAATCTGGTAGTTAAGATGGTAAAAAATTTGCCTGCAATGCAGGAGACCCAGACGCAATCCTTGGGTGGAAAAGATCCCCTGGAGAAGGAAATGGCTACCCACTCCAGTATTCTTGCCTGGAGAATCCCACATATATGAGAACACTACAGACATACAACATTTATCTAATAATTTCCATCATAAAATGGCCCAAAGTGGATGATGGGCACATTCCAAAATGACAACTATTTCATGAGAACCTGATATGATATCTCCTATCATATCATTGGTCACTGAGAAAATAATGATAATAAGACAGAGTCCTTGACCTTAGATAGCTCTCAGGTCAGGAGAGAGAAGCATGCTAAAAGATTATTTTGACTTTCTAAGCAGCTTATTTTTTATTTGGAACTATCAAGCTGTAGGGAGATTCCAATTTATTTTCACATATTTTTTTTTCAGTTTCATATTCAGTTATGCCTGTACAAATGGAAGTATTAGAAAAATCTGAATGCTAAATGTGAAATAAACTTTGTGTCAGGCATAATTTAGTGACCCATGTTATATCATTTTCATTTGCCAAATACTTTAGTTATCACTAACTCTCACTTATTTTAGCCCAGTCAATTTTTAAGAGAGAGAACCCTCTGCCCAGAATTATTTGTTTCTAGGCAGCAAAAGTTACTGACATATGAGATAATTAAATTTGATCACTCCCCAGAGAGCAAGGTTGAGTAAAGATGGCCTCAGTTCAAGTTCCTGATTAAAAAAAAAAAAAAAAAATTGGTCTGGAACACAGGAATTGAGACCAGAAGGTCTAAAAGGTATATATTCTTGTGCCATGAAGGGCAGTGCTCTGAGAGGATTGTTTTGTACTATAAACAACAGAATACTCTGAGCCAGCACCATTCTCTGCTGTGGGAGCCTCATGTGTATCGTTAAGCTCTTTGCTGACTTCCAGGTGAGCACACCAGTCCTGCTTGAGTCTGGGCCCCTGTGATTTTCATGAGGCAGGGAACTTGCCTCTGAACGGTGAGTTACTGGAACTCTGTTGCTCCCAATTTTCACATCTGTGATCCTACAGGGGGTGGTTGTTAGACTTATTCTATAAGATGCAAGGCTTCCCTGGTAGCTCAGTAGGTGAAGATACTGTTTGCAATGCAGGAGATCCAAGTTCGATCCCTGGGTCAGGAAGATCCTCTGGAGAAGGAAATGACAACCCACTCCAGTATTCTTGCCTGGAAAATCCATGGACAGAGGAACCTGGCAGGCTACAGTCCATGAGGTCACAAGAGTTGTACATGACTGGTTTAGTTGGACTAAACCACCAGAAGATGCAAAGTGAAGCCATTATGCCATGGCCAACTTCTTTGATGTGGGCTTTCCTGGTGGTTCAGATAGTAAAGAGTCTGCCTGCAATGTGGGAGACCTGGATTTGATCCCTGGGTTGAGAAGATCCCCTAGAGGAGGGGATGGCAACCCACTCCAGTATTCTTGAGTGGAGATTTCCATGGACGGAGGAGCCTGATGGGCTACAGTCCATGACAGAGTCAAAGAGTTTCCTAGATTCTTCCTTCTCTCAGCTTTGTAAATAGAACACAGTTGCCTGGGGTGGGTCTATAACATTACCCCCACATTCCCCTCACTGCAGCTTTCCAAAGAGAGGAAAAGGGGCGTGAAAGGGAAGAGAGGGAAAGGTAACAGAGGGAAGGGAAGAAGAGATGAGTATATGTTAACGTTACTCTAGTTATGCCCCCAAGGATGCACCCACCTTAAGAGAGGGCTCTAAAGTAACAATTCACAGCAGTTTTTCCATTTATTATATGTCATTGTTAGGCATTTTCACTAGTTTCATTGGCTTTCTAGGTGTTGCAGTGGTAAAGAATCTGCTAATGCATGAGATGCAGGAGACATGGGTTTGATCTTCCTTGGATCAGGAAGATCCCCAGGAGAAGGAAATGGCAGCCCTCCCCAGTATTCTTGCTTGGAGAATCCCATGGACGGGGGAGTCCATGGGGTTTTGAAGAGCTGGACACCATGGAGCATGCTTGCACACATTAGTTTCATTATCACCATTAAGAGCTGACAACATTTTTAGAGAGTCTTTGAAAAACAATATTCAGAATAATGCAATAAGAGATTTTGCAATTCTTCAACACTCAGAGAACAAATAGGCAATCTATTAGTTGTTCATTCCAGTGAAATTTCCAGGAAAGCTTCACAAATAAGTACTTCTTGAACTTCCAAGAAAATGTTACATCATGCATAAAATAAGTTTTAATAAAACAACAAGGACCTACTGTACAGCACAGGGAACATTGCTCAATGTTATGTGGCAGTCTGAGTGGGAGGGGAGTTTGGGAGAGAATGGTTACATGCATATGTATGGCTGAGTTCCTTTGCTGTCCATCTGAAACAATCACAACATTGTTAATCAGCCACACCCTCAATGCAAAATAATTTTAATTTGTAAGAAAGAAATATCATCATCGTCTTTTTAAAAAGTATGCTTCAAAATTTTAATGTAAAAGCAACTCTTTTTCCCAGTGACTGGGCTTTAATAGGACTAAATAACTTTTGGGACAATAAACATTATAAAGAGGAAATGTCACCAGATAATAATTTATTCCATTCCCTTACAAGCCAAGGGGCTTCCCTGGTAGCGCAGTTGGTAAAGAATCTGCCTGCAATGCCGGAGACCCCGGCTGGATTCCTGGGTCAGAAAGATCTGTTGGAGAAGGGATAGGCTACCCACTTTAAAGAATTCACCTGCAATGCAGGAGACCTGGGTTCAATCCCTGGGTTGGGAAGATCCCCTGGAGAAGGGAAAGGCTACCCACTACAGTATTCTGGCCTGGAGAATTCCATGGACAGTCTAGTCCATGAGGTGGCAAAGAGTCGGACACAACTGAGCGACGTTCACTTCACTCAGAAGCCAAAGTAGATTCTAAGCAGAATAGCTGAGTTTCAGATCAGCTCTTCCTATAGGATTTACTAATATAAATTTAAAATTTTTCTAATGAGAAGGAAAAGTGAATTATTTTCTAGTAGCTCTGTGCTCCATGGGCAAGTAGAATCTTGCCAACTGTCCGATAAGTGTCAGAGATCCCAAGAATAAGTTCTCAGATATATACTTTATCCACTCTCTTGCCTCTAGCATCCCCTCAGTAAAGACCAGAAGAGAAAGAAAATCTCTCTGATCTTTTCAAAAAAACAGGATGTCAGAAAGATGAAAAACAGATAAAGTTATGCAACTTTATATGTGAGAAAAGTAAAATTGCAGTGGCAAAAAAAAAAAAAAAGGAATGCTCATAACTTGAGCATCTGCTCTGTGCCAGACAGTATCATAGGGATGTTTATTGATGTTCAGTCACCCATTCGTGCCCAACTCTTTGCAACCCCATGGGCTTCATTTAATTGGGTTGGCCTAAAAGTTTCTTTGAGTTTTGCAATAGGATCTTAACTACAAAAACCCTAACAAACAACTTTTGGCCAACCAATACTTTAATTAACTATTTTTTAATTTTTTTTTCTTTTTTTTTAATTATGAAAGTATGATAACACATTTAAAGGAGACTTGGAACGTACAGAACGAAGTTACATATAGTTACTCTATATATTACAATTTTTTAAATAGATAAATTAAGATTTTTAGTTGGAGTTTCAATATCAAACTCTCAAAAGTTAATAGAATGAATATACAGAAAAGTAAGCCAAAGATCTTTCTTGGTAAATGTCACACTGCACTTGAAAATAAATGAGTTATTTTCAAATATCTTTTGATATTGTTTTCTAACATAATTCCACAGTAATAAGAGAACAGACAAAAAAAAAAGAGAACAGACTCTGTATGATTTCAATACCTTTGCGTGTGTGCATGTGTGCATGTGTGCATGTGTGCGTGTGTGTGTGTGTGTGTGTGTGTGTGTGTTTGCGTGCTTAGTCATGCCATAGTCTTTGCAACCCCATGGACTGTTGCCCACCAGGCTCCTCTGTCCATGGGATTTTCTAGGCAAGGATACTGGAGTGGGTTGCCATTTCCTCCTCCAGGGATGTTTCCGACCCAAGGATCATACCCAGGTCTCCTGCATTGCAGGCAGATTCTTTACCACTGAGCCACCTGGGAAGGCCTTCAATACCTTTAGACTTTGAAATTTTTGTAGGCACCCCTCCTTTTTTTAACTTCTCTGGATATGTTTCAATGTCTCCTTCGAATAGAATTTGTATCCTACTTTTGTGTGAGAATTGTACACATTTTAATTATGTTGAATTAGTTCATGGTGCTTTTCAGGTCTACCTTAAATACCTCTTTAATAGCCTGATACCTATATACAGTTACACTCTGAGGTGCTAGGGGTCAAGACCTCACATAGAAACTTGGCAGGACAGAATTCACCCTGTAACCCAGGCTTAAGCTTGGGCATCGAGGTGGGTCTCCTGGCAGCTCCATGCCTATGTTGCAATGTTTGGATCAAACTCTAATTCCTCTTCTCTAAGTCACAGCCAATGAACAGGAGCTGGAAGTGAGAAATCTGGACGCTTGCTTCCGCCCACAGCACAAATCATGCCTGACCTGGAGGCCAGAACCTAAGCTTTTGCCCAATACAAATATGCCCAGGAAGTAGAGATGGGAAACTAAACAAGATCACATGCCTTTTAAAACATAACATCCTGCCCATTAAGAAAGGGAAGTTGGATAAATCTCAAGTTCTGAACAATCTGATGAGCAGCACTGCCCCTATGAAGGAAGACTTCGGGGATAAAGGTGAGCTGGGGAAAAAGGAAGACACTAGAAAATCTCTCTACTGCAGTAAGAGGCTAAGTTAATACAGAAAACAGGGCAAGGATTGCCCTCTTGCTCTGCCTGCCCTTTGGTTCCTGGCTGAGACTCACATGCCCCAAGACCATCCACTTTCTCCTCCTGCCTCCACGCTAGTTCCTCAGCCTCATCACCTACTAGAGCCTGGCTTCTCTTGTTCACCACCCAGCAGGATATTCTCTGTCTGTTTCACAATTATAGAAGCAAAGCACCCTTATCAGCTTCTCAAGATCCAAGCTGTGTCAGAACACCTTCTCCATGAAACATATAGACCAAAACCCAAGAAGTTTGATATTTATATTTTTAATAGATTTTTTTTTCTTCTTAAAACACCCACAGGCTGTGACTGAAGTGGAAATGTTTGCTTTTAATTGCAGCCTGCGCTCCATCGGCTCCAAGGCTTGAGTTCCCCCAGCCCCACTCCTCAGGAGCGAGTAGCTTTTGTATCAAACAGAGCTGGGAATGCGGAGAGGAACAAAAGTCTGAAATGCCATGTGATAAGAAAAGTCCTTTTAACACTCTTCAATCGCAGGCATCTGGAGAGAGTTTTAATTCAGAGAAGAAAAAGAGCAGAAGAGGCTACTCGAAACCCTTTAATAATTATTTCTTGCACTTTTAAGTTCCTGTTTGGAGACATTATATTTCTCTGCAGCTGAAACATGAATACCAGCCAGTCTGTGGCAGCATCTTTCTGTAACAGGTGCTCAGTGAGCTCTTGTGGTTTCTGTGGGGCAGATAAAGATGAACAAGGAATGGCTTTAGCTTCAGGTCACTTACAACCTGACATGTCCAAACCAGTTCTCCAGGCAGCTCACAAGCCCAGGGACACAGACCCAAATGTCTCCCACCTGAGTCCAGGTGGCCTCGTGACCAACGTTCTCCTAAATGTTTTGCTTCCAAGATTTTCAAGAAAACTGCTCACACGTCTAAGTCTACTATTTTCCTCTGTGTTCAGAGGCAAGCTTACTTACAAATATTTTAAAATCCTGCTTTCTTGAATAAGAGGATTATAAGCCTTCTTTAGAGGTCTCAGAGTTCGGTGACTAGCATCTCTGCATAATAATAAGGTCTCTGCTGTCACTGGAAATGTTTTCATCATGATGAGCAAGGCTGAACTGAAAGCTGCTCGGGAGATGCTGTAGATGTCTAGTCCCAGCTGCCTGCATCTTAACTGCCTGCGCGCAGGCAGCACTTTTGAAAAGTGTTAGTTGCTCAGTTGTGTCAGACTCTTTGCAATTCTTTGCTATGGATAGTAGCTCACCAGGTTTCTCTGTCCATGGAATCCTCCAGGCAAGAATACTGGAGTGGGTTGTAGTTCCCTTCTCTGGGGGATCTTCTTGACCCAGGGATCAAACCCAGGTATCCTGCCCTGAAGACAGATTATTTACCAGCTGAGCCACCAGGAAAGCACTTTTGAAAAGACTCCCTAAAAAGAAGCCAAGGGCATGTGAGAGATCTCCCTCATCCCCTCCAATTCCTCCCAGCTTCTGACCTTGGTGTTGCCTTAACCCTTCTCCCTGATGCCAATAATAAACTTAATGCCAAAGAAAGTGTGTGTTAGTCATTCAGTCATGTCCAACTCTTAGCAACCCCCCTGGACTGTAGCCTGCCAGGCTCCTCTGGAATTCTCCAGGCAAGAATACTGGAGCATATTGCCAATCCCTTCTGCAGTACCGGAGAAGATGGCATATATCCATCATCCAGGTTGCCCTCACTTGCATTCAAGCTAACTAAACCCTAATATAAAATGACCATCTATCTCAGACTGGTAAGAGTCATTACTTACTTTCAAGCCAAGCACATTGATTTGGCACCTCTTGTGCACTCTATGTCAGGCTGTATACTGTCACCCTGCTTATTTAACTTCTATGCAGAGTACATCATGAGAAATGCTGGGCTGGATGAAGCACAAGCTGGAATCAGGATTGCCAGGAAAAATCTCAATAACTTCAGATATGCAGATGACACCACCCTTATGGCAGAAAGAGAAGAGGAACTAAAGAGCCTCTTGATGAAAGTTAAAGAGGAGAGTGAAAAAGTTGGCTTAAAACTCAACTTTCAGAAAATGAAGATCATGGCATCTGGTCCCATCACTTCATGGCAAATAAATGGGGAAACAATGGAAAGAGTGACAGACTTCATTTTGGGGGGCTCCAAAATCACTGCAGATGGTGACTGCAGCCATCAAATTAAAAGACTCTTGCTCCTTGGAAGGAAAGTTACGACCAGCCTAGACAGTATATTAAAAAGCAAAGTAATGTCTTTGCTTTGCCAACAAAGGTCCGTCTAGTCAAGGCTATGGTTTTTCCTGTTGTCATGTATGTATGTGAGAGTTGGACTATGAAGAAAGCTGAGGGCTGAAGAATTGATGTTTTTGAACTATGGTATTGGAGAAGACTCTGGAGAGTTCCTTGGACTGCAAGGAGATCCAACCAGTCCATCCTAAAGGAGATCAGTCCTGGGTGTTCATTGGAAGGACTGATGCTGAAGCTGAAACTCCAATACTTTGGCCACCTGATATGAAGAACTGACTCATTTGAAAAGTCCTTGATGCTGGGAAAGATTGAAGGCAGGAGGACAAGGGGACGACAGAGGATGAGATGGTCGGATGGCATTGCCAACTCAACGGACATGAGTTTTGAGTAAACTCCTGGAGTTGGTGATGGACAGGGAGGCCTGACATACTGCAGTCCATGGGGTCGCAAAGATTTGGACACGACTAAGTGGCTGAACTGAGCTGAACTGTGCACTTTCTCCTGTACTGATCCTGCCTGGCATACAAGCTGCAGAAAACAAGGTCTCTCTCCTCTTAAGAGCAACCTTGAACCCTTGTCACACAGCGCACCTTGTCACATAGACATCTAGTTTTTGGTACAGCTGGTTCCTTCCTGCCCACATCTCAACATTTATCTGTGTTCTTCCCTTATACTCACCACTCCACCCACCCACCTCGTCCCCACCACCTATGCCAGCAATTGTGCTTTGCCAACACTGCCAGGTTACACAGGTAAAAATATTGTTTCCATTTCAGAGATAAGAAAACTGAGGTTCAGAGAATCTGGGACTTACATGGATGCCTACTCTTTGTGAGTTGTTGAAATAAATTCAGTTACTCTAACTCCACAATCTGAGGTTGTTCCATATATGAAGAATTCATACTGGAATAATATCTTTCAACTTAGAGTTTTTGTAGGGAGATATATTTTTAGGAATATTATCTCATGTTGATGTTACCACTACAGCTATTTGGGAAAGGTTTTGTGTTCCTGCATATTGCATATATCCTTGCATGGGATTGGAATCCAACATTCATGGATTCTGATAAGGACTGTATCCTGGACTAGCTGAGAAAACTTCCTGTTTTTGTTCTCAATAATAACACCATGGACTGCAGCAGGCAGAGGGCAAGCTCCTCTGCCCTCCAGTATCTCCTGGTGTTTGTTCAAATTCATGTCCGCTGAATTGGTGGTGCTATTTAACCATCTCATCCTCTGTCACCCGCTTCTCTTCCTGCCCTCAATCTTTCCCAGCACCAGGATCATTTTCAATGAATTGGCTCTTCACATCAGGTGACCAAAATATTGGAGCTTCAACTTCAGCATCAGTCCTTCCAATGAATATTCAGGGTTGATTTCCTTTAGGATGGACTGGTTGGATCTCCTTGCCATCCAAGGGACTCCCAAGAGTCTTCTCTAGCACCACAAGTCAAAAGCATCTATTCTTCAGCACTGAGCCTTCTTCATGGTCCAACTCTCACATCCCCACATGGCTACTGGAAAAATGGTGTGTGTGTGTGTGTGCTCAGTTGAGTCGAACTCTTTGCAATTCCATAGACTGTAGCCTGCCAGTCTCATCTGTCCATAGAATTTTCCAGGCAAGAATACTGGAGTGGGTTGCCATTTCCTACTCCAGGGTATCTTCCCTACCCAGGGATCAAATCCGAGTCTCTTGAATCTCCATCATTGCAGGTGGATTCTTCACCGCTGTGCCACCTGGGAAAAACCACTGCTTTGACTATATGGACCTTTGTCAACAAAGTGAGGTCTCTGCTTTTTAATATGCCCTCTAGGTTTGTCATCGTTTTCCTTCCAAGGAGCAACCATCTTTTAATTTCATGGCTGCAGTCACTGTCTGGGGAGATTTTGAAAGAAACTTAAGGCAATCCTTTATATAACACTTGAGACTTACTTTCTTTATCTAGAAAAACTGGGAGATGGACACATAATAATAATCCCTCCTTGAAATGTTGACATAGAGCGTGAGGTAGAAAGAAATTTGAACACATCACCTGACACAGTGTAGTGTCCATTGAGTCAGCGCTTTTCACCTGTCTTATTTCCATACTAGGCTAGGTTGAATTACACCATCTATAAAGGTTTCTTTCCAGGTTTAAAATTGTATTAAAATGTCCTTTGCCATTTCTCATCTTCTTCCTTCTTTTAGCTAAATGACTATGGTTTGTTCCCAAAAGAATTCTTAGGGGAGTTTGATCAAGCTTAATAGGCTGGGGTTTTAATCCAAGCATATGGAATTGGGTTACAACTGTGCTGATTCTAGAGGCATATAAGTGACACTGGAGAAACCTTCTGTCTCCTCCTCCCCCTCCCAGGCATATTATTGACATCAGCCAGCGGCAATGAAGTGATAGGTACAAGCAGCGGACATGGCAAATGAATTATCCCAAGCTACTTATTCCTTGGCATCAAGGCAAGCAACCTAGCAATTCATCTGCAATAAAACTCCAAGTTTTCCCAAATGAGTTGGCATAGTGCCCTCACCGGCTTGCATTTTTAGCCTAGTTTGTACAGAAAAATTAAGGGCATTCTGTTTGCATTTTCTTTCTTCTTTCTTCCCGTTAAAATACAAGTACTTACTAATTCCAGAGGTCAGTGAAAGAGTAGACAGAAAGCTTGATAGTCAGGAAAAGAGAAAATATGAGGTTAAAAACAAGGTCTGCAGTCTACCTGCTATTAAATATTGATGTCAAAGTTACTCAAGCTTATTCGAGGTTAATAGTTGATTAACTACTCAGCTACTCAGCTCCCCACCCCCAATGTGGAGATTAATGTTCCTTCTTTGCAAAAACTCTACCACTTAGTCAGGGCTTCACTTCCACTGGATGTGTTTTCTCTCTTTGCATTTAATCTAATTTGATGAACCCAAATCCTTTGCCCCAAACCACCTCCGACACCCACCTTCCCAATTTCCCCCAAAAAGAAAACAACAGTAGTTGAAAAATGTATCCAGTCAACCAGAAACAAATGCATCTCTAATTAAAGATTATAAATACAGGTCACCCTTTCAAACAAGCAAACACAAGTCAAGCACCATGCTTCTTGATTTGTTCCAGATCATTGTTCTCCTCTGACTGGTTGCAGAACACTAATGGATCATCTTGATAAAAATTCATTTTTCCACCCATCTGTTATATTGCACTTTTAATGTCAATTTCTCCTAATGTATCTTGATTTTGCCCCAGCCTCAGCTGCAAACACACTACATTTTATTAGAATACAGTCTCATGTCTCCAGTCCTCAAAAGAAGGAAAGTAGCTGCAAGATCATTTTCTCTCTCTGCATTTGCAGTGTTAAATTTCAGCATATGTTACCGTAATGATTTCATGCAATACCATTTCCAAAGTCAGAGGCCCATCTGAATCAATTTCTTGATTCAGAACCAGGTCAAATCAAATAAGCAGTTTATACACACACAAAAAAATAGAGATCTGCTAGCCACAGATGTCAAAGTCAATAGAGAAGAGAATATTTCATTTGGGAAACAATTCTTTAGGCATAGGAAGTTTTGTTCCATCCTAATCAGAAGGGAAAATGCAAGGAGCGAAAATCCCGTAATTCTGCCGCAGCCGTCTGACAAAGCTAGGGCTGCTGCAAGTTTGTAAAGTGAGAACTGTGCACACAGATCACTTCCTGAGTTCATATAGGAATTAGAAAGTTATTTGCTAGAAAGGTGAACGTGGCTCTAAGCAAACCTAACATTGCTTTTCTGTGACTCCAGACATTAGAAGCCAGACCACGGGCAATTTGGCAAAGTGTCAGAGGAAGAGGTGACTGAAAATCCAAGGATACAGTCTTGTCAGACAAGAGGCAGGACAGATAAAGGAGACACAGCTTGCAGATAAGGGAGCTGAAACCTGGGGGGTTTAATTGGTAGAGACTAACATCCCCAGGGGCTTCCCTGGTGGCTCAGACAGTTAAAGAATCTGCCTTCAATACAGGAGACCCAAGCTCAATCCCTGGATCAGGCAGATCCCCTGAAGAACGGAATGGCCACCCATTCCAGTATTCTTGCCTGGAGAAGTCCATGAACAGAGGAGCCTGGCGGGCTACAGTCCATGGATTTGCAAAGAGCCAGACACAACTGATTGACAAACACACACACACACACATAACATCAGCAGCAGCCACAGTAAAAATCCTATTGCTGGAGTTGGGTCATAACTTGTAGACTTTGGGACATACTGAAAAGATTTTAAGGGAATACATGACAGGGACTATGAAAAGTGGTGTTTTAGGGAAGTGAGTGAATGCATTAGTTAAGGTTCCCCAAAGAAATAGAACCAATAGGTGACATCTTTCACCTATCTACCTATCTGTATATATAGAGAGTCAGAGAGAATGAGTTCTCTCTTATTTCATTTCTTATCCTGTTCAGGCTTTCAACAGATTGGATGAGGTCCACCTGCATTGGGGAGGGCCATCTACTTACTTAGTCTATTGATTCAAATGTCTAGACACACTTCACAGACACACCCAGAATAATGTTTAACTCAGTGTCTAGGCGGTCTGTACCCCAGTCAAGGAGACACACAATGAACCATCTCAGTCCATTGGCTCTTCATTGGAGAGTCATTTTCTTAGGGAGGTAGGAGAGTAGACTCAGTTCACTTCAGTTCAGTCACTCAGTCGTGTCCGACTCTTAGTGACCCCATGAACTGCAGCACGCCAGGCCTCCCTGTCCATCACCAACTCCTGGAGGTCACCCAAACCCATGTCCATCGAGTCAGTGACGCCATCCAACCATCTCATTTTCTGTTGTCCCCTTCTCCTTCTGCCCTCAATTTTTCCCAGCATCAGGGTCTTTTCCAATGAGTCAGCTCTTCACATCAGGTGGCCAAGTATTGGAGTTTCAGCTTCAACATCAGGCCTTCCAATAAACACCCAGGACTGATCTCCTTTAGAATGGACTGGTTGGATCTCCTTGCAGTCCAAGGAACTCTCAAAAGTCTTCTCCAACACCATAGTTCAAAAGCATCAATTCTTTAACACTCAGTTTTCTTTATAGTCAAACCCTCACATCCATACATGACCACTGGAAAAACCATCATATCAGATCAGATCAGTAGCTCAGTCATGTCCAAATCTTTGCAACTCCATGAATCACAGCACGCCAGGCCTCCCTGTCCATCACCAACTCCCAGAGTTCACTCAGACTCACGTCCATTGAGTCAGTGATGCCATCCAGCCATTTCATCCTCTGTCGTCCCCTTCTCCTCTTGCCCCCAATCCCTCCCAGCATCAGAGTCTTTTCCAATGAG
>NW_011494951.1:7870795-7871251 GCF_000754665.1 Bison bison bison | reverse complement strand
CTCTGTCGTCCCCTTCTCCTCTTGCCCCCAATCCCTCCCAGCATCAGAGTCTTTTCCAATGAGTCAACTCTTTGCATGAGGTGGCCAAAGTACTGGAGTTTCAGCTTTAGCATCATTCCTTCCAAAGAACACCCAGGGCTGATCTCCTTCAGAATGGACTGGTTGGATCTCCTTGCAGTCCAAGGGACTCTCAAGACTCTTCTCCAACACCACAGTTCAAAAGCATCAATTCTTTGGTGCTCAGCCTTCTTCACAGTCCATAGCCTTGACTGGATATACCTTTGTTGGCAAAGTAATGTCTCTGCTTTTTAATATTCTGTCTAGGTTGGTCATAACTTTCCTTCCAAGGAGTAAGCATCTTTTGAATTCATGGCTGCAATCACCATCTTCAGTGATTTTGGAGCCCAGAAAAATAAAGTCTGACACTGTTTCCACTGTTTCCCCATCTATTTCCCA
>NW_011494951.1:7859032-7870695 GCF_000754665.1 Bison bison bison | reverse complement strand
GCCATGATATTCGTTTTCTGAATGTTGAGCTTTAAGCCAACTTTTTCACTCTCCACTTTCACTTTCATCAAGAGGCTTTTTAGTTCCTCTTCACTTTCTGCCATAAGGGTGGTGTCATCTGCATATCTGAGGTTATTGATATTTCTCCAGGCAATCTTGATTCCAGCTTGTGCTTCCTTCAGCCCAGCATTTCTCATGATGTACTCTGCATATAAGTTAAGTAAGCAGGGTGACAATATACAGCCTTGACGTACTCCTTTTCCTATTTAGAACCAGTCTGTTGTTCCATGTCCAGTTCTAACTGTTGCTTCCTGACCTGCATACAGGTTTCTCAAGAGGCAGGTCAGGTGGTCTGGTATTCCCATCTCTTTCAGAATTTTCCACAGTTTATTGTGATCCACACAGTCAAAGGCTTTAGCATAGTCAATAATGCAGAAATAGATGTTTTTCTGGAACTCTTGCTTTTTCATAGACTATCAGCTTGTGTTCATTCTGAGGTTTGGAGTGCCCAAAGATTACTATGAATTAGAATAGAATTCCATTCTCCCTTTGCTTTCTGAAATGCAATCTCTACTTCTTCTCATGATACTCCACCAACACTGGCCTTTTTCCCACTACAGGAAAATGCCCTATGTAAAATATTCCTCTCCATCACTCTTTGCCTGGTAATAATTCTTTGCATTGGGCTTAAGGCGATTTGGTATGTTCTTGTCTATTTGCTCCACACAAAAACACAGTTGTACAGGCATACCTAGGAGATATTTCAGGCTCAGTTCCAGACCACTGCAATAAAGAGAATACTGCAAAAGAGTCACACAAATTTTTCACTTTCCCAGTGCATATAAAAGTTATTACACTACACTGTAGTCTATTAAGTGTGCAATAGCATTACAGTGCATATATCTTAATTAAAAAATCATTTATTCCCACCAACAATGTAGGAGTGTTCCTTTTTCTCCACACTGTCTCCGGCATTTACTATTTGTAGATTTTTTAATGACAGCATTTCTGACTGGTGTGAGGTAATACCTCATTGTAGTTTTGATTTGCATTTCTCTAATAATTAGTGATAATGGGCATCTTTTCATGTGCCTGCTGGACAGCTGTATTTCTTCTTTGGAGAAATGTTTGTTTAATCTTCTGCCTATTTTTTGATTGGGTTGTTTGTTTATTTTGACATTAAACTGTATATGCTGTTTGTGTATTTTCAAAATTAGTCCCTTGATAGCATCATTTGCAAATACTTCCTCTTGGTATGCAGGTTATCTTTTTGTTTTTTTAAATTTTGTTTACAGTTTCCTTCATTGTGCAAAAGCTTTTAAAATTAGTTAGGCTCCATTTGTGTATTTTTGTTTTTATTTCCATTACTCTAGGGGATGGATCCCCCCAAAATTGCTATTTATCTCAAAGAGTGTTCTAGATACGTTTCCTCTAGGAGCTTTATAGCATCCAGTCTTGGTGCGGCTACTATGAAGAACAATATGCTGCTGCTGCTGCTGTTAAGTCACTTCAGTCGTGTCCGACTCTGTGTGACCCAATAGATAGCAGCCCATCAGGATCCCCTGTCCCTGGGATTCTCCAGGCAAGAACACTGGAGTGGGCTGCCATTTCCTTCTCCAGAAGAACAGTATGGAGGTTCCTTAAAAAACTAAAAACAGCAATACTATATGATCCTCGAATCCCACTCCTGGGCATACATCCAGAGAAAACTATAATATGGAAAGATACATGCACACCAATGTTTATAGCAACACCATTTGCAATAGCCAAGACGTGGAAGCAGCCTAAGTGTTCACCAACAGATGAATGGGCAAAAGAGATGCAATGACAACCCACTCCAGTATTCTTGTGTCAAGAATCCCGTGGAGAGAGGAGCCTGGCAGCATTAAGTGAAGTAAATTGGATAAAGATTGTGGAATTTAGATTGTAGAATCTAAAAAATAATTATCAAAATGAATATATTTACAAAATAGAAATAGACTCACAAACATAGAAAACAAATTTATGGTTACCAAATGGAATGCTGCTGCTGCTAAGTTGCTTCAGTCGTGTCCGACTCTGTGCAACCCCATAGACGGCAGCCCACCAGGCTTCCCCGTCCCTGGGATTTTCCAGGCAAGAACACTGGAGTGGGTTGCCATTTCCTTCTCCAATGCATGAAAGTGAAAAGTGAAAGTGAAGTCGTTTAGTCGTGTCCGACTCTTTGCCACCCCATGGACTGCAGCCTACCAGGCTCCTCCATCCATGGGATTTTCCAGGCAAAAGTACTGGAAAGGGGGGAGATAAATTATAAGCTTGAGATTAACATATATACATTCCTATATATAAAACAGATAAACAGCAAGGACCTATAGTATACCACAGGAAACTATACTTAATTTCTTGTAATAATCTATAAAGAATCTGAAAAAGAATATATATATGTGTGTGTATAACTGAATCACTTTTCTGTACACTTGAAACTAATATAATATTGTAAATTAACTCTACCTCAACTGATTGTTTTAATTTTTAAAGATGCAGATAATAACCCTCTACCCCATGGGGTTCTTCTGACCATCAAATAAGAACAGAGGTATGAAAGCTCTTAGCACAGGCATTTTGGAAAGAAGAATCACTCAGAAGAATGTTTATTGTCTAGCTCTGAATGATTTTGAATACTGGTATGTATAGAGTCAATGAAGAGGATGCTATCCAGTAAATACCTATATACTGCAAAACAAAACAGCAACAACGTGAAGGAACCCTCAATCTAGCCAGGAAAGCTCCATTAACAGCCACTGATTTTTAAAATATGTCCAGGTACAGGGTGATATACCTGCACAGAGAAGTGGACAAGGATACCTAATACTTCAGGCAACTGGTAACCAAAATGGATCTTAAAGGCGTCTGGGTTAGAGGAGCCCATTCCAGAAAATGCATGAGGAAAGACATAACGATGAGAAATAGTATGATGTAGGGAGGGATATCTGGCATTAGATAGTGTGGATAACAAGCATTAAGGAAGGAGTAATGGAAAATGATTCTAAAACATTAGACAGGCCCTAAGGAACCTTGGGCACCATAAGGATCTTGGAGTCAATAGACAAGGACTGCAGAGATTTCAAGGGGGACTAAGCAGAAGACTGACACAGACAAGAAGGAACATAGACAAACCTTTGCCTTCCACTCCCCTTTCTAAATGTGTGCAGATTTATTTTCAGGAACAGTGGTTTTCAGAATCCACTTCCTCAGTGCCACCCCTCTGTGTTATACATCACCTGTTTACCTTCATCAGTAAAGCCAGAAACAAGTTTCATTCTGTGTGAACAAGCAA
Organism: Bison bison bison; assembly: GCF_000754665.1. Classification (NCBI taxonomy): domain Eukaryota; kingdom Metazoa; phylum Chordata; class Mammalia; order Artiodactyla; family Bovidae; genus Bison; species Bison bison. The sequence goes on along the minus strand of NW_011494951.1, from coordinate 7,867,379 downwards.
CTGTGTCAACTGACCATAAAGGTTCTTTCTGGAGCATCCTCCTTAAATCTGTCAGGCCAAATCACCTGAACAGAACAAGACCAAAACTCCTCTGCATCAGACTGTGTGGTGAATCCAGCTCAGAATTTGGTGTAAATGTATAAAAACCACCCCTAGGAAAGGCAGGCATTTGTCTATTTGCCAAGTTTCTTCTTCCGAAAAGGTTCTGTGTTTCCCATTCTTTAATTCCACAAGCATTTGGTAAGTCCCTACTCTACCTGGGAAAACCAAGATGGATGAAGGAATGTTGATCATTGTCAGATTCTCCAGAAGACCCTGAGACAGGATTTCTGTGCATATGATTCTTAAGGAAAGGTTCCTAGGAAAAGCCTGAAGTGCGTAGAAGAAACAAAGAAGAGAAGGGACAAAAATCAAGGAAGGTTGTGATTTCAGGTAAAGTCTCACAGCAGATTGCTCCACCCTGATCCTGTAGAGCCCTGGCATATAAGTTAAGTTCCAGTAAGTAAGTCAGTAAAGTCACTCAGTCGTGTCTGACTCTTTGCAACCCCATGGACTGTAGCCTACCATGCTCCTCCGTCCATGGGATTTTCCAGGCAAGAGTACTGGAGTGGGCAAGGGAGCTAGTCTTTCATACTCTTACACAAGACCATCATCGACAAGTCACCCCAGTGACTTCTGGTTCTCTGTGCTGCATACAGGCCAGTTTCAATAGCCTAGGGTCTCAGTGTAAGCCCTTAGAAGCAAAGACACATGGGAGCTGGGACAGAGATACAGAGAGAGTGAAAAATTCTGAGTGAATCTGGGGGTCTTCTAGCACCATCAAGGAATGTATCATAGTCCAGACAAACATGATTGGAGAGATGTAATTATGACTTTTGGAAACTCTGAATAAAAATGAGTTTCCTATGCCATGCAAGCAAAAACTGAAATAATCAGCTTTCCTGGGCATTGAGGAAACCACTCACTGTAGTGGAGACACTGGTTTGCTTTCGGTGCAAACTGTGTTTTATCTTTCCACGTTTCTGCTCTATGAACCTTGATCATTTCACTAACTACTTCTAGTTTACAATCAGTCATGCCACAAAGGTACCCCTGGCATCAGGGCAATCTGTGATCAGTGTGACTAGCAAGTATTAATTATTTGCCTTGTTTCTTCACTTGGTTGAGTCTTTTGTGACCAAAAACCTTCAGGTGCTGCAAATAGCAATTGGTCATAAATATTCAAGTCTATCTACAAAGCGACTTTCAATAAAGCTACTACAGGTGAAAAATCATACTTTGCAGTAGGACTTCTCTTTATCTTTGTCTCATATGTTTATCAATGTCAAATTCAATTTACATATCAGAACTAAAATAAATCCATATTGACATACCAGTTTATGTATCTGCTTTCAGCCTCGTCTAAAATTTCTTACCATCAAGGCATAGCACATGGCTAAGATTAAAACAGCAGTTTACATGTTTAATAAGAACATCAGAGTGATGCTATTTTCTTACTCAATTAATTGATTCTATCCCAAATGGAACCAGACAACATTAAATGACTCTCACTCAAATGTTACCTGTTGTGATTATGCATATTTTGACTTAAAAATTGTCTCATCCTTGAAGGACATAAAATTGTATCAAATTTACTCATCACTTATCTAAGAACACAGGAAACTGTAGTCCTTTAGAATTATTAGAAAGTTTAAGTGAGAAATTTAGGCTAATATTTGTTGCAATTAATATTTAATGTATCTCTAGAAAATATTATTCCTTCCCATGATGACTTCTCATGGGCCAAAATAAACACTAGTTGTGTGCTCATCTTTATTCCCAAAAATTTCTAGAAATGTTTTTTGCAACTTATAAGATAGTTTAAGAGAGGATTGCAAATGTCAAAATAGAGATAAAGAATGTTGGCAAACAATAAGGACAGGGAGAAAGTGAAGCTAGTAAAAGCACAAGAAAGCATGTTATAATGGTCTGCATAATTACTGAAGATTGAGAAGACTCTTGAGAGTCCCTTGGGGGGCAAAAAATATATATAGTTTTTCTCTTTTGTTTATAAAATCATACACCAAAACACAGTTCAAAATTCATGCAAAAAAAATGTGACTATTTTTTTTCAACTTTGGCTGTTATAAAAGAGTTAACAAATGTTTAATATGTGTCTATAATATGATACTGAACAATGGACTGGTTCAACATTGGGAAAAGAGTATGTCAAGGCTGTATATTGTCACCCTGTTTATTTAACTTATATGCAGAGTACATCATGAGAAACGCTGGACTGAAAGAAACACAAGCTGGAATCAAGATTGCCAGGAGAAATATCAATCACCTCAGATATGCAGATGACACCACCCTTATGGCAGAAAGTGAAGAAGATCTAAACAGCCTCCTGATGAAGATGAAAGAGGAGAGTGAAAAAGTTGGCATAAAACTCAACATTCAAAAATCTAAGATCCTGGCATCCGGTCCCATTACCTCACGGCAAATAGATGGGGAAACAATGGAAACAGACAGACTATTTTCTTGGGCTCCAAAATCACTGCAGATGGTGACTGCAGCCATGAAATTAAAAGATGCTTGCTCCTTGGAAGAAAAGCTATGACAGCCTAGACATCATATTAAAAAGCAGAGACATTATTTTGCCGACAAAGATCCATATAGTCAAAGATATATTTTTTCCAGTAATCCTGTATGGATGTGAGAGTTGGACCATAAAGAAGGCTGAGCGCCAAAGAACTGATACTTTTGAAGTGTGGTGTTGGAGAAGACTCTGAGAGACCCTTGGACTGCAAGGAGATCAAACTTGTCAGTCCTACAGGAAATCAGTCTGGAATATTCATGGGAAAGACTGATGCTGAAGCTGAAGCTCCAATATGTTGGCCACCTGAAACAAAGAGCCAACTCATTAGAAAAGACCCTGAGGCTGGGAAAGATTGAAGGCAGGAGGAGAAGGGGACAACAGAGGATGAGATGGTTGGATGACATCATTGACAAGGAACGTGAGTTTGAGTAAGCTCCATTTGATGGTGAAGGACAGGTAAGCCTGGTGTGCTGCAGTCCATGGGGGTCACAAAGAGCTGGACACAACTGAGCAACTGAACAATACCAACAACATATCTATTGGGGTAAAACCAACCACAAAACATATTAATTTGTTAGTTAGAATAACTTTTCAGGAAAATGTAAACCGATCAGAGGAAAACAGGCTTTCTGCAAAAGCAGTCAAAGAAAAAAATTGCTGTCTATAAGAGAAAATTAGCATCTGATTGTATAACTTTTATCTCACAAGTATAACATTACTTACCCACACTTGGAAGAAAATCAAATTCTATTAAAGTCAATGCTGAGTAAAGATTAACTGACAGCCCCAAAGCAATTATCTTAAAAAGACATGGAATTAAAAAAATAAATAAATAAAGGTTGAAATAGGCAGTTTTGTGGAGCCCCATGAAGGTAGCATAAATCATCCTGTGGAAAGCTGAGTGGAGGCAAAGGAGGAAGCAACAACAATGACCTTTTGGGGATTGGGAAAAATATGCTTATTTTAGCATGAGTGATTGAAATCTTTGGTGGCACTGTCCTGCTTGTCTCATGGCCCCTTGGTAGGTTAGAACATTAAAAAACCACATTATTGTATATACTCACACAAGGGTGGGCTTTATAATGAATAAGCTTTGTTGAACAGGAAAAGATGAAACCCCCAAAACCTTGGAAGAATCCGCTCTCTAAGTAAAACCTACTGTGGATGAATCAGAAATTTAGCCTGAAGCTTTTTTGGCAAGCAAAACAAAAATAGAAAGTATATCTGTTACAAGATTCGAAGTATTCATGAAATAAAAATAAGCCAGTGGCTCAGGAGAATTGCAACTTTCCTTGATGCTATGTTCCTATAGGAATTTCTCCTAGGGGTTCTCATTTAAAAAAAGAAAGAAAGGAAGGAAAAGAAATCTTGTAATATGACTACAGTGACCTGTACAGTTTCCTTACTGTAAATCCCACCAAGGTTTCAGAAAGCTATTTCTCATAATATCAAAATAGCCTGAACAGATATTGCAGCAAGATGAAGTTCAGTTTTTTAAGCAAAAATCCTTCTAGGCAAGGTCTTGGACAAAGCTCTTCAGCTATTCTATGTGATCCAGGTGTATACTTAAGGATTTCTGAAAGAGAAGACAGAGTGGTGTATCTCAAACAACCCTCCCTGGATACCATCTCTCTTGCCTCATCTTTGTGTAAACATGGAGTAACATTCAGCTGGGCACAGCTCCTGCGTGTGAGATGCCTTGAGTTCAACTTGCTACTTTTCTGTGGCATACAGAACTGTGTGCTTGAGAGACCAGCAAGACAAAGGCAGGGAAATGAGCATTTATGAGAACTGAAGACAGAGATTAGACCAAGTGTCTGAATGTAAGTCTGCTGCATTTCCACCCAGAAGAGAGGTGAGGGGCAGGATTCACACAGATTATTTCCAGTCTGCTCATGAAGACCATGTGACCAGCTAACTAAGATCCTGCATTGTTGAAAAAAAAGATGGGACTCAGAAGATACCCATCTAGGACAAAAACAGATAAATACATTTTTAAATTTTATTTTACACAATTTTTAAAGCTTACTTCCCATTTACAGTTATTACAAAATATTGATTATATTCCCTGAGTGGTACAAAACCTCCTTGAGCCCATCTTAAACCCAATGGTTTATACCTCCTGTTCCCCCAACCCTGTTTTACCCCTCTCCTCCCAGTGGAAATCGCTAGTTTGTTCTCTGTATCTGTGAGTCTATTTCTTTTACGTTATATTCACTAATTTGTTGTATTTTTGTTCTTAGATTCTACATATAGGCAATGTCTTGCAGTGTTTATCTTTCTCTCTCTGACTTACTCTACTTAGCATAATGTCTCTGAGGCCATCCATGTTGCTGCAAATGCAAAATTTCGTTCTTTTTTTGACTGAGTAGTATTCCATTGGAGATATATATATATATATATCACACCATTCATCTGTTGATGGACACTTAGGTTGTTTGTGTCTTGGCAATCAAAAATTTGTTAAAAAATGCTTTGATCAATAAAAATTTTTCAAAAAAACAAAAATTTTAAATACTTTAGTAAAGCACCAGATATATGGGCTTCCCTGGTGGCTTAGTGGTAAAGAATCCGTTTGCCAATGCAGGAGATGCAGGAGATGAGGGTTCAATACTTGAGTGGAGAAGATCCCCTGAAGGAGAAAATGGTAACCCACTCCAGTACTCTTGCCTGGGAAACCCCATGGACAGAGGAGCATGGTGGGCTGTAGTCCATAGGGCTGCAAATAGTTGGAATGACTGAGCATCCACACATATATCAGTTCAGTTCAGTTCAGTCACTCAGTCATGTCCGACTCTTTGCAACCTCATGAATCGCAGCACGCCAGGCCTCCCTGTCCATCACCAACACCCGGAGTTCACTCAGACTCACGTCCATCGAGTCAGTGATGCCATCCAGCCATCTCATCCTCTGTTGTTCCCTTCTTCTCCTGCCCCCAATTCCTCCCAGCCTCAGAGTCTTTTCCAATGAGTCAACTCTTCGCATGAGGTGGCCAAAGTACTGGAGTTTCAGCTTCAGCATCATTCCTTCCAAAGAAATCCCAGGACTTATCTCCTTTAGGATGGACTGGTTGGATCTCCTTGCAGTCCAAGGGACTCTAAAGAGTCTTCTCCAACACCACAGTTCAAAAGCATCAGTTCTTCAGTGCTCAGCTTTCTTCACACACACATATATATATATAGTCAGATGTATAAGTTTGGGTTATTCTACTTTCTAAAGGGCTGCCCAAAATAAACTATTTAGGAGATATACAAGCAAGTAATTCCATGAGGCAATTTGTTGAAGGGAATTATGCTGTATAAGCAATGTAAAATGACTGTCCTGTATCGCCATTCTAATTTACATTCCCCCATCAGTGAATGTTAGCATCTCCAGTCCACACCTTGGCCAACACTTAAGTGGAGGATAATTGTGCCATATCTTCTGAAAATAAAATGGATGTTTCTGTCTACTCAATGATTCCATTTCTAGGAATTTACGTATTTACATGCAAACATGATGAAATGTACCAAGTGAAATATCTGCTTCAGCATAAAGCTGGAAACAATCCTATCCATTGAAGCCTGAGTAAAATTTATTGATACAATGAATTCTACACTCCTAGAGGGGGTAAGTTTATATGGACTGCTGGGGATATATTTATTAGGTAAGGTGCACAAGTGTGCATGGCATAACTATGATGCATATGTGTATGTGCTGAAAAACTACTGCAGCAAATAATAAATAAAGAGGGTGTGTGGGTAAATGACAAACCAGACTCAGCCCACCATGTTTCTTACCACCAAAATTTGTGCTCCTTCCACCCCACGAAAGCATGGATATGTCTGGCTTTCATTTTCAAGCCACTCAGCTAGTAGATGGTATACAGGTTAGGTTTAGTCACTCAGTTGTGTCCGACTCTTGCAACCCCGTGGACAGTAGCCCCCTGGGCTTCTCTGTCCATGGGATTCTCCAGACAAGAATACTGGAGTGGGTTGTCATTTCCCTCTCCAGGGGCTCTTCCCGACCCAGGGATCGAACCCAGGTCTCCTGCATCACAGGCAGACTCTTTACCAACTGAGCCACCAGGAGATGGTATATGGATACCTGTTAAATGACAAGCCCCATGCTCTATCTCCCCTTACACTCTTTCCTATAACCATTGCTATATCTTAGAGGTTTTTTTTAACTGTCAGAGAATCAAATCTCCTAAGGGGCAGGATCATCATTTCAAAGAAGCATCATCCCAACCTCTTTTGGGTCATGTTTTCTGGCAAAGACCTTCATTTGTTGCTATTATTGCCTTAGTTCAAGATGTATTATCACACCCAGGGCAAGCGCAACTGTTCAGGAAGAATGCACTCCCGTCGGATGGATGGTCTGACCTTTGATCTTAACATGAACATCCCACTGATGCCCTGGTCTGTCTTCAGTAATGACCCCCATCTTCTCATGGCATGATTCACAAACCCAGACAAGTGTGTTCTCACAAACACCCAACAAGCCTGATTATTCACGGTAGGTTTGCATTCAATAAGCCTTTCACTCACTGATATTATGCTTGCCCATATTATAGACTGCCTTATGAAGTTATTAATTTATCATAGAATACTTGTATTTTTATAGGGATTATGTGCCGAAACCACTGAATAAGGAGAAAATCAGAGATGGTCCCAAGGACCCTGTACAAGCATCCAAGCACAAGATAGGGTAGTGACTAACGTGGGGGGGATATCTTCTATAAAGTGATAAGACAAAGACTATCTTAGAATCATATTATAGAGTTACATAAAATCTTATGATAGTGAATTATTCACACTATAAGAGGAATGAGGGAAACCACTAACTGAAGGATGAGCAAACTCCCTTAGGGCACATTGGTGGATATTTCAATCGTTCTTCAAAAGCCCACATATTTCTAAAATTCGGTTAAGCAGCCCTTTGACTTGGCCCTTTGATGCTAAAGTGTCTTTTGTCCTCAACATCTACACTGTCCCCCAAACAAGGTTGTAGTCTATTTACTTTTCATGTACTATTTATTTTCATGTAAACTTTAACAATCAGAGCTCTTATTTTCATTAGTAGACGTCTTAGTCATTCTGGCTGAAATAACAAAGTATTGGTTGGCCAGAAAGTTGGTTTGAGTTTTTCCATAAGCTTCTCTGATATCTCACAGAAAAACCCAAATGAACTTTTCCTGCTAGCCCGATGCCATAAACGGGGTAGCTTATAAACAACAGGTTTGGAGGCTAAAAGTTCCAGATTAGAGTGCCAGCATGGTCAGGTTTGGTCAGGGTCCTCTTCTGGGATACAGAGGACCATTTTCTCACTGTGTCTTCACACAGTAGAAAGAAATTGAGAGCTCTCTGAGGTCCCTTTTGTGCTCAGTCACTCAGTTGTATTTGACTCTTTGTGACCCTATGGACTGTATGTAGCCCACCAGGCTCGGCCCCTCTGTCCATGGGATTTTCCCAGGCAAGAATACTGGAGTGTGTTGCCATTTCCTTCTCTAGAGGTCCCTTTATACAGGCACTAATCCTTTTCATGAAAGCTCTACTATCATGACCTAATCACCTCTCAAAGACATCCCCCTCTAAAAACATCACATTTAGGACATTGCAACTTGTGAATTTTGGGAGGACGCAACATGAAATCCATTGCCGTTGAATACTTAAGCTTGTTTGGGTGCAGTGATGTTTCAGTTCCATTCAGTTCAGTCATTCAAATGTGTCCAAGGCTTTGCAACCACATGGACTGCAGCACGCCAGGCTTCCCTGTCCATCACCAACT
>NW_011494951.1:7858665-7858932 GCF_000754665.1 Bison bison bison | reverse complement strand
CAGCGCTCAGCTTTCTTCACAGTCCAACTCTCACATTCATACATGGCCACAGGAAAAACCATAGCCTTGACTAGACAAATCTTTGTTGGCAAAGTAATGTCTCTGCTTTTGAATATGCTATCTAGGTTGGTCATAACTTTCCTTCCAAGGAGTAAGCGTCTTTTAATTTCATGGCTGCAATCACCATCTGCAGTGATTTTGGAGCCCAGAAAAATAAAGTCTGACACTGTTTCCACTGTTTCCCCATCTATTTCCCATGAAGTGATG
>NW_011494951.1:7839180-7858398 GCF_000754665.1 Bison bison bison | reverse complement strand
GGGACCAGATGCCATGATCTTCGTTTTCTGAATGTTGAGCTTTAAGCCAACTTTTTCACTCTCCTCTTTCACTTTCATCAAGAGGCTCTTTAGTTCCTCTTCTCTTTCTGCCATAAGGGTGGTGTCATCTGCATATCTGAGGTTATTGATATTTCTCCCAGCAATCTTGATTCCAGCTTGTGCTTCTTCCAGTCCAGCATTTCTCATGATGTACTCTGCATAGAAGTTAAATAAGCAGGGTGACAATATACACCCTTGATGTACTCCTTTTCCTATTTGGAACCAGTCTGTTGTTCCATGTCCAGTTCTAACTGTTGCTTCCTGACCTGCATATAGGATTCTCAAGAGGCAGGTCAGGTGGTCTGGTATTCCCATCTCTTTCAGAATTTTCCACAGTTTATTGTGATCCACACAGTCAAAGGCTTTGGCATAGTCAATAAAGCAGAAATAGATGTTTTTCTCAACTCTCTTGCTTTTTCCATGATCCAGCGGATGTTGGCAATTTGATCTCTGGTTCCTCTGCCTTTTCTAAAACCAGCTTGAACATCAGGAAGTTCACGGTTCACATATTGCTGAAGCCTGGCTTGCAGAATTTTGAGCATTACTTTACTAGCGTGTGAGATGAGTGCAATTGTGCAGTAGTTTGAGCATTGCGGCCAAACTTGAAGTTTGTGCCTCTTATCTCCCTTACCAATTTCTCTTACTTCCCTATCCCCTTCCCCTCTGGCAAGCACCTGTTTGTTCTCTGCAACTATGACTCTGCTTCGATTTTGCTGTTTGTCAATTTGTTTTGTTTTAGACTTCCCACATAACTGAAGTCATACAGCATTTGTCTTTCTCTGTCTTATTTAACTTCGCATTATACCCTCTAGGTCTATTCATATTGTCACAAATGGAAAGATTTCATTTTTTATGGCTGCCCTATAGATTTCTTAATCCATCAAGAACATCACATATTCATGATGATATGTTCTATCAATATTTATATCCATATTATCACCACAGATATAATTTGCCTTTTGATTGTATTTTAAGTAGTGTTTATAATAATGTCAGATATGTCATCTTTGACAGAATGAAATTCCCAAAGCTTTACCCTGATTTATTAAAAAAGTAAACAATTGACCAACTATTGGGATGATATTAACTAATTTGTGTTTTACTTGAAAAATCAGATTGTGTCCTTTTACTATTTCCAAAATGTTTTTCTTCTAATGGAGTCAACATATTTGCAGCTATGTTTTCCATTTTTGGTACATATACAAGAAAAATTAAAAAACAAAGAAAATAAATTTAGAGCAATACTCAATTGATCTAAATAAAAAGCCATGTTTCACACCATCTCTGACTAGAAGTTTTAATGTGTCATATCTCTGCAGAGTCTGCAGCCAGTTATATCACCATGTTCTTCTTGGTGGATGGCCAAGTATCAACAAATACACTGGGCAAATTCCACACTTGTCCTTAGCTTTCTAAAGAAATTTGAATCCACTGCATAATATTACATCAAACATTCACTTTTGTTTTTTGCTGGCAAAAATAAAAGTGTATCACAAACTGAGCAACAGAAAATATCAAACAATAAAATAAATAAGGTTAAAAATTGACCCTGAGGCTTCCCCAGGGGCTCAACAGTAAAGAATCCACCAGCAATGCAAAGACCGCAGCAGATGCTCGTTTGATCCCTGTGTCTGGAAGATCCCCTAGAGGAGGGCCTGGCAACCCACTCCAGTATTCTTGCCTGGAGAATTCCATGGACAGAGGAGTCTGGTGGGCTACAGTCCATGGGGTCATAAAGGGCTGGACATGGCTGAAGTGACTGAGCACGCAAAAAGATCGAAGCTATCAAACAAATGTCAAAGTCACTGTAGCAAGGAAATAGAACTACTATCTATGTGTTCTACCTTGTGCTGTTCGGTGCCTACAACCTGAAGCGTTGAAGGAATAGGTAGCATATAATTTGCTATGTTCCCCATGGATAACCAAGTGGCTGGCGGCAGAAGCATCAACAAAGACTTCTCCCATCTCCGCCGGAGAGCAGGACAAATTAGCTGTCTCTCCTAGCATTCACATCCAAACACTTCATTTCACCAGCAGATGCCATGCATGCTATCCTTGGAAAGCAGGTGTTATTCTGCAACTGAGAAGTGAGATAGGTTATCACCACTTGTCCTTCAAATTTAACCACATGTTAGCTCAGATGGTAAAGAATCTGCCTGCAGTGCAGGAGACCCGGGTTCAATCCATGGGTTGGGAAAATCCCCTGGAGAAGGAAATGGCAACCCATTCCACTATTCTTGACTGGAAACTCCCATGGACAGAGGAGTCTGGGCTGCAGTCCATGGGGTCGCAAAGAGTTGGGCACGAGCGACTAACACTAAGAAGAGAAGTCTGTTCTCTGCAGCTAGCATTTTATGTAATTGTTTACATAAAACTAGCGTAATTAGCTGAAGGTTCCCAGAGTGAGTGATATACTGACATATGACCTCTTTTTGGACCAAGAAACCCCCTTTTTATTTTTTTTAAATTTTGGCTCTGTTGGAGAATAGTTGATTTACAATGTTATGTTAGAGTCAGGTATATAGCAAAGTGATTCAGTTAAATCTATACATGCATTCACTCCTTTTTAGATTCTTTTCTTCTATAGGTTATTACAGAATATTGAGTAGAGTTCCCTCTGCTGCTCAGTAGGTCTTTGTTGCTTATCGATCTTATGTATAGTAGTGTGTGTATGTTCACCCCAAGCTCCTGATTTATCCCTTCTTCCCCTCAATGTTTCCCCTTTGGCAACCATAAGCTTGTTTTTGATATCTGTAAATCTGTTTCTGTTTTGTGAGTAAATTCATATGCATCATTTTTAAAAAACTATATTTCACGTATGAGTGCTATCATGTGACATTTGTTTTATTTCTGTCTGATTTACTTAGTGTGATAGTCTCTAGGTTCATCCATTTTGCTGCAAATGGCAGCAATGTATTTCTTTATTTTTTTATAGCTGAGTAAGAAACCCCCTTTAAATGAGATGTAGCTGTGAGCACAAAATCCTTTGGTCCTTTCACCGAAGATGCTAACCTGATGGAATGATGGATTTAGTGCACCAGATTAGAGATGATGTTTTGAAAAGATGCCATGTACCTTACATAAGCAGTATAGGATGTTATGTTCTCCAGTAGGTAGGGTACATAGGTCAAGGAATGTAGGTGTGGAAAGAGTGGTCAGCATTCCCAATAACCCAGTAGGAAAATTTACGCTTCATTTCCTCATGGATCTTGACACTGTGAGTGTAGAGTTTCTTGTCCCAGTAGGAGGAAGATTTTCATGGGGTCACACCGGAAACATCTTCCCCAACTTAAAGTCTTTTTAAGACTTTAAATCTTAAGACTTTAAAGTCTTTTTAAGATTTTAGTCTTAAGACTTGGTCTCCTTATGCCTATAAATAGAAGGAAAAGAAAGGAATTTCCATTCTGGCAAATGTAATGGACCCCCATCATCTTAAGTAGGTAGGCTTTATGCTACACAGACGAATAAGGAACACAAACATTAGGTGATCCATTGGTCCCCCTGTCCAGTTTTATTATAATTGGGCAAATACAGCAACCAGGATTAAAAACTCAGAACAAGGACAGAGAAAGAATGAATAATTGTGAACTAATAATACCATCTATCACAGCAAATTAAACCAGAAATCTTTTGATTTGCTCTGGACTGAATTTCCTCCAGGTTCTACTTTGGGCTTTTAATTACTTTCCATTATCATTAATAGTTGCCTTACCAGAAGCATTAATTTCCCATTTATCCTCTTATAATACTAGGACAATGCCAGTTAATACTGCCCAGGCTCAGCATAACATTGCAGAAGGAGATTAGAATGCTGCTTAGATTATTAATTTTTCTTTATGGAATTACTTTCAAGACAAATTGAATTTCATTGTCTGAAATGAATTTTTATGTTTTTGCAGAGAAGGGACAAATAGGTGTCAGATGTTACAAAGTACGGGCGATAACATATTTGAAAGAAATCAAATGGGTTTTTATACATGAGACTCAATGCTATCTTTGAACGAGCTTAAGGAGGCTTCTGTCAAGGTCCGAACACATGATTCATCACTGCAGAGGACAAGTGACAAAATTAGGATTACTGTTTCAGTGGAGAGATAAAGGAGGGTGATTCTCATCATCACAGCTATCTTTCAAATTCAAGAACAAAGACTGCCTTAGAGTGAAGAGAACTGAGGCTTCTCCAACAATCACTCCACCCTGAAATCTATATGAATCCACAATATGGGTTATTACTTATTATTAAATAAGCTTTCATTAAAAAATGCAACAGGATTGATGAAGATATACATCATAGAACATAGGAGGTGTCTTTTCACTTGAACAAGCTCTCTTAGGCTGGGTCAGTCCTCTCTGGGGTGTAACCTCCTTCAACATGAGGGCCACCAAGAATGATTGTTTGATTGTCATTTGGACAATCAGGCTCTCTGTGTGGAGTTGGAGGAGGATTGGTTGTGGATGACAAAGGAAGAAGAATTGAGAATTTCTCCCAAGTTTTTGGCTTGAGCTGAATAGATATGATGTCATTTGCTGAGATAAAAGGGACAAAGGAAAGAAAAAATCACAGATCCATCATAAATATACCTTCCTACTTCTTTCTATATTGAGAGCTAGAAGTTTTGCTTTTTCATCAGGTTTTGATGATGGACTGTTTGAGAGGGAATTACTTGTCTTTCTCTTCTGCAATTCTCTGGATGGGACTGTCTGAAACACTCCAGGCAATGGTTCTGAAGCTTGTTCTCTCTTCTCTGCATTCACCAATTTCGCTCGGGCTATTTTTGTCGGTTTTTAATTCTTTATTTTTTCCTTTGAAGAATCCTGTAGTGATTGTGTTGTCTCATTCAATTTCAACTATCTCCTCAAGCTGAAATGTGTGCATAAATTTGCAAGACAGTATTTCAAAGGCCAGACTTACTGATGGAAAACAGAAGACAAAACAGAAGGTTTCTTTTTATACAAGAGAAGTTATATGAATAAAGGTGATGTTTCTAGACACATGTAGGATCATAAGTAGCCTTATTTATGACAAGAAAAAATACTGAAATCTGAAAAAAATAATTATAACATCTGATTTTTGGAGTTTTCTTTTTATTTTTTATTGAAGCACAGCTGATTTACAATATTGTGTTAGTTTCGGGTGTACAGACAAAAATATCATATGACATTGCTTATATGTGGAATCTAAAAATATTTCAAATGATACATATAAAGTTATATACAAGAAATGCATTTATGAAAAAACAAACTTATGGTTATCAAAGGGGAAAGGAGAGGGGGGATAAATTAGGAGTTTGGAACTAATACATCTGACTTTTGCTCCCAGATATCAATTCTATTGCCTTCCTTCACTCTCCAGTTTTGTTTTGTTTTTGTTTGTTTTCTCTAGATCTTCAAAATTGCTCTTCAGTGAATGGTATTTTTCCTCCTTGATAATCTTTAATCTCTTCAAAGGCTGTGGCCCAGGAAGCTAAATGTACTGGCTTTGAGCAGAAATTAGGATCAAACTATTCCCTCTTATCATCTAAAATAGAACCAGGAAATTGAACCACTGAGAGTGAAGGCATGAAGCAAGATCAGCAAACAACTGCTGACCCGACCATGAAGATATTATTGAAATTAGTCCAAAGATAGTTCACTCTCCCCGGAAACTGGCAGCCCTTCATATTCATCTAAGGATTGGCAGTCCTTCAAGAACTGAAAAAAATAAAAGGGAGAAAAGAAGGAAATATTACAATGTTCTAACAAGGCAACAGAAGGCTACTGTGGTTTATGAAATTCTTTATGTATATTAGCGAGTTTAAACTTGACAACAACCTTTTGAGTAAGATGTTAACAAGAGTTAGAAGCAATTGCAGAAGCTAGAAAAGTTACACACTTAGCAGTCAGGTAGGTCAGATTAAGACTCAGATCTATGTATCATGTTCCTATCACTCTCTCTAGAGGAGAGGTGAATGAGCTACAGACCTTGATCTTAAAGGTATTGAAGAATATTGAACAACAACTATTTTCAGAGGAGGAGGTAAATTTACCACAAATTTGAAACTATCAAAAAAAACCCCAAAAACCCGAGAGTGTGTTAGGACATTCCAAGGATGTAGAACCAATAGGAAACTGATAGCTAGCCATTTAGATAGGTGATTAAAAAAAGATAAATAGAGTTATACACATACACACAATGGAATATTATTAGCCTTATAAAAGAAGGACATTCTGATACATGCTATAACATGGATGTACCTTGAGAGTATTATGCTAAATGAAACCACCAGTCACCAAATGGCAAATACTGTATGATTCCACTTTGTGAGGTACATGGCAGAGTCAAAATTACAGACAAAGAAG
Source organism: Bison bison bison (assembly GCF_000754665.1). Taxonomy (NCBI): domain Eukaryota; kingdom Metazoa; phylum Chordata; class Mammalia; order Artiodactyla; family Bovidae; genus Bison; species Bison bison. Next base: position 7,851,999 of record NW_011494951.1, on the reverse strand, counting down.
GTAGAAGAAGGGTTACCAATGGCTGAGGGAGAGGAAGGAAGGGGTGTTGTTATTTAATGTATAGGGCTTTTTGCACGATTAAAAATGTTTGGGATATGAATGATGATAGTTGCACAACAATGTGAATTCCCCCTACACTGCAGAACCTTGCACTTCAAAAGATTTTTTTTATAAAACAAAAAAATTTTCAAAAGCACTAAAGTTTGCAGCCTGAGCTGTTATGAGTAGCTAAAGTAGAAATTTGTACAAAGTACAAACAGAACAAGGCATGAGGGTCCCATCAGTCCTAGGTTAGACCCTGTCCAACCTTGCAGGGTGTTAGTTTATGAGTGCTGCAGCAGTGAGCGTAATGAATCATTTACCCAGTGGACATCATGGACATACCAAGTGAGGTAACTTTAAATAATTGGCTTGGAGTGGCTAGTAGCTAGGAAGTGGCTTTTAGAGATACCCAAGGTTGAGAGGGTATTTTTTTAAACCATTTGCTATAGATGTTGAAAAGGTAGGGTTTGCCCTCTTCATGTCTGCTCCTTCCAAATAGATGTATACAAAAAAGCTGGTTTTTCCCCCCATTCCTCTACTCTTGCCACCCTGTTAGAACAAACAGGGATTTACAACCCGCTCATTACATGTAAAATTTGTACAAAAATATCTTCTATGAAAATGATTTGTAATCTGTGGACTTGATACCTGGGAGATGTCTTGAGATGTAAAATCCCATCCTTTGGGTTTTGGGGTTTTTTTGTTTTCTCCAATAAATCTGATCTTTAAAGTTCAAAAATAAATAAATAAATAAAGAAGAGAAACTAATATCACTGAATTGTACACTGAAGAATAAAGTAGATTTTTATGCATATTTTGACACAATAAAAAATGTTTTAAATGTTTAAAAAAAAAAAGAAATTAAGATGAATAAACGGGGTCAAGACAGGCCTCATAGAAGACTGTAAGAGCTGATCTAAAAAAACAGGATCTAGAATTTAACCAAGAGGAATAAGCCAAAGGGATGCTCCAGACAGAGAGAAGGTACAAAGCTGAGGACTAAAACATCAAAGGACAATTTTGGCCATGTACCACATAGAGAGAAGTCTAGCATGGGACAAACCCAAGTCATTCCACGTTGAATGTTGACTGTGTATTATAGGTTTAGCCACTCAATCTTTCTAAAATTCACTCTCCCCAACAGTAAAATGAGGATAACAGTGCCTGCTTTATAAGGATATTGTAATAATTAAATGTGTTTAGGGATATTTATGGGCTTTCCAGGTGGCTCAGTAGTAAAGAACCTGCCTGCTAATACAGGAGATGCAATTTCAATCTCTGGGTTGGGAAGATGCCCTGGAGGAGGGCATGGCAACCCACTCCAGTATTCTTGCCTGGAGAATCTCATGGACAGAGGAGGCTGGTGGGCTACAGTTCATAGGGTCACAAAGAGTCAGACACAACTGAGAGACTAAACGTCAGGGACGTTTAGTGTGGCATTGATGCTGTCACATGGGAAATACCCACTCAATTATAGCTCTTGCAACACAATGACTATAAACAGTCTTCACAGAGTACATGCCAGATAAGCTTCCTGGTTGAGCCTCACAACCTGTCTGTTGGATATCAGGACCACAGCTGCCATGGAAATTGCTGAAATGTCCTGTTGAAGAGGGTGATCCGTGACTTTCCAGGTGAAAGTTTAGTGAAAGCTGTAGAAGGCCACCAAGGTCTGAAGGGGGTACTCCATCTCCTAGCAGATGCCTTCTGAGCTATTAATCAACCCCCTCCACTCCAGCCTTGATAACTTTCTGTTTAGCCTGAAGTCTGTTTTTCTTTCTCCAAACCAAGACATGGCATAAGTTACTGATTCTAGTTGTAGGGCCGGGTCAGATGACCTCTCACATAGCAGGAAATACTGACCTAGAGGGGAATGTGCATCCCAATAAGAAATTCTTAAGCATGATGCAGGCACTGAGCTTAAAACAACAAAACTACAAACAAGATCTCCAGAGTCCACATTCTCTTTGAGGGTGGAAGTTCTTCCCAGTACCAGCAACCTTAGCCTAGTTTTTGTCTAAGCTTCCTAACCCCATTCCCTACCTCTCCCTTTCATAACAACCTTCTGAAACTACTTCCAGGTCCTCAAATATTTACTTCTATTTCACATCTCCAAATATTTGACGGTGAGAATTCCTTGGTATGGAACACTTCTCCACTCCCTTCAGCTAATTAAGTTCTATACACCCTTCCAAAGACCCTGATGCTGGGAAAGATTGAGGGCAAGAAGAGAAGGGGGAGACAGAAGATGAGATGATTGGATGGAATCACCGATTCAATGGATATGAGTTTGAGCAAACTGCAGGAGATAGTGAAGGACAGGGAAGCCTGGTATACTATAGTCCATGGGGTCACAAAGAGATGGACATGACTTACTGACTTGAACAACAGCTATCCTTCCAAAAACACTCAGCTCAAGTCTAACCTCTTCTCCAAATCATTTTCTTGGACACTCTCTTCCCATCCGGATTCTGATGTAGCATCTCTGGGCTTCTGCTGCTGCTGCTGCTAAGTCGCTTCAGTCATGTCCGACTCTGTGCGACCCCAGAGACGGCAGCCCACCAGGCTCCACCGTCCCTGGGATTCTCCAGGCAAGAACACTGGAGTGGGTTGCCATTTCCTTCTCCATCTCTGGGCTTCATCACCCACCAACTGGCAATCCTGATATTCTCATGGTATTCTGTGCATGTTAACTGTCAAGTAACATCACATTGTTTTATAATAATTTATTTCCCTGCCTTTCCTTATTCCTTTAATTAAGGAATACTCCTTGATGATAGGAGCCAAGTTCCATTCATACCAGTTTCCTCAATGCCTAGTATAATGCATTCCATATATGTATGTTTTCCTTCAAGTTTTCCTGAGATTTAATTGATATACAGCTCTGTGTAAGTTTAAGAAGTACAGCATAATGATTTGATTTATATACATCATGCAATGATTATCACAATAAGTTTAGTGAACATTTATCACCTCATATGGATACAAAATTAAAGAAACAATAAACAATCTTTTGTGATGAAAATTCTTAGGATTTACTCTCTTAATGACTTATATAGCATAAGCAGTGTTAGTTGTATTTGTTATGTTGTACATTACATGTCTAGTACTTATTTACTTTACAACTGATAGTTTTTACATTTTGACTGCTTTCATTCAATCCTCTCTCCCCTACATGCCCACAAATCTGATCTCTTTTTCTATAAGTTTGTTTGTATGTTTGCTTTTTTTTTTTTAGATTAATTGACCTACAATACTATGTCTGTTCTTGTTACACAATATAGTGATGTTTTTCTATACATTTCAAAATTATCACCATGATAAGTCTAGTTACAGTATGTTATCATGCAAAAGTACTACTTCTAAAGTAAATAAAAACATTAATTATGTTCATGCATCATGACAGTACTTACAATAACCAAGATGCAGAAACAACCCAGCTGCCCAGGAACAGATGAATGGATAAAGAAAATGTGGTGTATATATATAGATAGATATATATAATTCCACTGTATATATAGAATGGGATATTACTCAGCCATAAAAAGAATGAAATCTTGCCATCTGTGACAATATGGATGGACCTTGAGGGTATTAAGCTAAATGGGCCTTGAGGGTATTATGCTAAATGAAATAAATCAGACAGAGAAAGACAAATACTATATTTCACTTAGGTATAGAATTTAAAAAACAAAACTAATGAACAAACAAACAAAAACAGAAACAGAGTTATAGATACAGAGAAAACCAAGAGGTTCCCAGAGGAGAGAAGAGTGTAAGGGAAAGAAAGAGGTGAGGAAGATTAAGACGTACAGACTTCCAGTTGCAAAATAAGTGAGTAACGGGTGTGAAATGAACACCATACTGAATGTAGTCAATAACTAAGTAACATCTCTGTATGATGGTATATTTCATTCAATGCATTTTTAAAATTTCTATTGGAGTATAGTTGCTTTACAATGTTATGTTAGTTTCTACTGTACAGCAAAATGAATTATCTATACGTATACATATATCCCCTGTTTTTTGGATTTCCTTCCCATTTAGGTCACCATGGAGCACTGAGTAGAGCTCCCTGGGCTATACTGTAGGTTCTCATTAATTATCAATGAATTTTAATGGACAGATGAAGGGATAGACAACAGGAAGGAAGGGAGCAGGAAGGATGAATCTGTCAAATCGCCCGCCTCCCTCTACCACCTCCTACCACAATGGACAGATCTAGGTTCCCAACCAGTTTCCTCTTACTGAAGGGATCCACATCTTGCTTATCGGTGCCCTTCCATGGAAGCTTTCTCAGTGCTATAATTTTTTCTAAACAATCATCCCTTTGGACATCTCTTGATATGATATTACAGGAAAAGCATGTGTTCTGAACTCCTCCAGACATCTGTTTAATCCTTCTCCACTGCATAAAATCTCTCTGATGTTAGGAAAGTTGTTTCACAGGTTTGCCTCATTTTCCTCATCTGTAAAAACATTATTTATTATACCTACCTTGAAAATAAGAGTAAAATGACATGAAGAATGTTTGAGTGGTGGGGGGTTTTATTAGAGCCTAAAGGAATCAGCAAGGGATCTCTCCACCCTTGGAGTTATTATGAGGTTTTTCTGTTTCATTCACTTTTTGAAACCCCAAGGAAGTTTTGTAAGTAAACATTGTAAAAATGTCTTCTGCTTCTCGCAATCATGCACCTAGAGCACTAATAAAATTAGACCACCTCTTGGCTCAACTTATGACTCCCTCAGCTTAAATATATCCTGCTAAATGGATCTCTTAAAAGTCCTCGGGAAAAATATTTGCATTAAATATGCCAAGAAAATGAATACGTACCTACAATTTAACAAGAGCAAATTCAAATTAGTGAGTGAAACATCAAGTCTATAATAAATAAATAGGCATTGCATATGCATGCCTGGTAGAGGCAAGCAGTTAGCAGCGAGGTCCGGTGGAGCAGGGTTCCAAATCTGGAGCCTGACTCTGCTGTCACACATACTGATTTACACAAAATTACTTAATTTCTCTCAGCCTCAGTCTCCCCATCCACAAGGTAGAATCAACAGCAATATCTTTGTAAGAAAGGTAAGGTGAAGATTAAACGGAAATTTGTACTACAGCCATGACCAAGTGCCTACTGCTACTGCTGCTAAGTCGCTTCAGTGGTGTCCAACTCTGTGCGACCCCACAGACGGCAGCCCACCAGGCTGCCCCGTCCCTGGGATTCTCCAGGCAAGAACACTAGAGTGGGTTGCCATTTCCTTCTCCAATGCATGAAAGTGAAAAGTGAAAGTGAGGTCGCTCAGTCATGTCTGATTCTTAGCGACCACATGGACTGCAGCCTACCAGGCTCCTCCATCCTTGGGATTTTCCAGGCAAGAGTACTGGAGTGGGGTGCCATTGCCTTCTCCGGACCAAGTGCCTAGAACACAGTAAATGCCCAATTGTTGTTCAGTCCCTATGTCCAACTCTGCAATCCCATAAACTGCAGCATGCCAAGATTTTCTATCTTGTCCTTCAAAAAAAAATACACAGATGAGCATCAAATAGAGATTCAAAGAAATGTATACTACCTTTTATCCAAAAATCTATCCCTGGTTATTCATTTTAAGACAGAATTTTCAGCTTGCCTAAGGAAATCCGGGACTACCCTTCAGAGGTAGGGTGGTGGCAAATAAGCTTTATTTTTGTCCATTATTAGGAAATCCAGGTATGCAGTGTTTGGGGGAAGATATTTTTATTTTAAAAAAAAAAATTTTCCCCTTTGGAAAGAGTTGTTCCAAGGCAATAATCCAAAAGAAAAAAGGTTACAAGAACAATGAATTTCAATTAAGCACTAACTTATATAAGATTGAAAAAAAAAAAGTAAGTTGACTAAATATCCAACAGAGTGTAAATTTTTTTAAAATGATTGTTCACTTGATAAAAATGCTTTGCCATTTTAAAAAGTAATCACTATGAAGGATATATTCTAACACAATAATAGAAATAGATTGAGGAGGAGGAGTGGAAAGAAAGTTAACATTTAACATTTATCACTGATTATATGTCAGGCACAGAGCTAAGCACATGTATAGAATGAAGAGAAAGACTGTGAAAAAAACAGAATTCAATATAGTATATATCCATTATTGTTATAACTTTAACAAAACTCTGTGCTCATGGTTGGGGGCTGTAAGAGAACTTAAAATAGTGCTTGATTTTCTAAGATGGAAAAGTGAATTGTTTTGCTTTTTTTCTTTCTTCTGTTTCCTTTCTACTTCTTTAATATTGGTTTTGTAATAAAGGAAAATTATGCTCTACTCTAAGAAGAAATCCATAATGAAAAACCATAATTTTCCATTTGAAAGAGAACAACTGAAAGGTTTTCCAGTTTTCCAAAAATACCTGATAAACAGATTGTTGAAAGTAAACCTCTTGTAATAAAAGGATTTTGTTGTTGTTATTTTTTAATTAGTAAAAGCATACCAATTCTGAGACTCCAAATAAAAACTGAGAATTACAATGGCCTCCCAGCATCCATGCCTGTTCTCCTCCAATTTCACTCAGTAGCCAGAGTGAAATTTTAAAAATCAGATTGTACCATTCCCCTAATAAACATTTCTCAACGCTTCCCACTGAACTTATAAAATAATCCAAGCTCCTTACCATGGCTCATGGTGCCCTACCTGACCTAGTCCTTATACCTTCTTTAGATTTGTCCTTCCCATCTTCCTTGGGGTTCCCCATGTTCTAGCCACACTACCTCAGAGCCTTTGCACTTGCTCTTCCATTGTCTTAAGACTTTTCATTTTAATATTTTATCCACACTAGGCCCTTTACATTCAGAAAACTAAGATCATGGCATCTGGTCCCATCACTTCATGGGAAATAGATGGGGAAACAATGGAAACAGTGTCAGACTTTATTTTGGGGGGCTCCAAAATCACTGCAGATGGTGACTGCAGCCATGAAATCAAAAGACACTTACTTCTTGGAAGGAAAGTTATGACCAACCTAGATAGCATATTCAAAAGCAGAGATGTTAGTTTGCCAACAAAGGTCCATCTAGTCAAGGCTATGGCTTTTCCAGTGGTCATGTATGGATGTGAGAGTTGGACTGTGAAGAAAGCTGAGCACCAAAGAATTGATGCTTCTGAACTGTGGTGTTGGAGAAGACTCTTGAGAGTCCCTTGGACTGCAAGGAGATCCAACCAGTCCATTCTGAAGGAGATCAACCTTGGGTGTTCTTTGGAAGGAATGATGCTAAAGCTGAAACTCCAGTACTTTGGCCACCTCATGCAAAAAGTTGACTCATTGGAAAAGACTCTGATGCTGGGAGAGATTGGGGGCAGGAGAAGAAGGGGACGACAGAGGATGAGATGGCTGGATGGCATCACCGACTTGATGGACATGAGTTTGAGTGAACTCCGAGAGTTGGTGATGGACAGGGAGGCCTGGTGTGCTGTGATTCATGGGGTTGCAAAGAGTCAGACATGACTGAGCGACTGAACTGAACTGAACTGAGGTCCTTTACATCTCTTATCTCCTGTCAGTCATCATTGAACTGCTGGACTCTTACAACATACCAGGCTCTAATTCAGTGGTAGTGGTCAGTAGTGTACTGGACCAGACCCAACATTCAAGGAGATCAGGACCTTGTAGAGCACATGGGAGGTAGAGAAGCAGGCACAATTCACTGTGATATGTGCAATGAGTGCAGAGAAAACATAGGAGACTTGGCAGGGGGGTTGGAGTTTGCAAAACCAAAGTTTTCAAGATCAGAAAGGAAAAAAAAAAAATCCATAGGAAGCAACATGCAGGCTGAAAGGTGAGCAAGAGAAAGCTAAAGAAGCAGCAGACAAATTGTCTCAGCCACAAGCACCAGGGAAAAGGGTGTCTCATCTAGGGTCTGTGAGTGGTTTGCTCAAGACTCCAGAGCCAAGTGGGTTCACCCAGAACTCTGCATACACACGTAAGGGAGCTCTGAGTATTCTTATTTACCAGGTAGGAATTCTGGGATCTCAATCAAGGATGCTACACTCACACAAGCGTCAACTGTCAGAAAGAAAGAAAAGAAAAGAAAGAAGGAAGGACATAAACAAAAGAAAGAAATGATGCTTTGCTATGCGCATAGCTTTACAACCTTCCAATGCTGATGCCAATCGGATTTTCCTCTCATCCAGCTTTCTCAGGATAGTGGTGCTACATCCTAAGGTTTCTGGATGGAATCCTAGTAGACTCCCTCCTCCTTCTGGATAAATCAAGAGTGTCTGGGTCAATCCACTCACCCAACCTGCCTCAGGGATAAGGAAACTCTAAGAGAGATTAGATGCTGTGCTTAATACCTAGTACCCTAAGGGAAAAGAGGACACAGACTTGACCTTGGACTTTGAAAAGCCCTGCATCCCACGCAACTCAGCTGCATCTTCTGAACTGTGTGTGGAGGGGGGTTGTATATAGAAGGATTAATTATGTTTTTCTTATTTTCTCACCATTTTATGCTAATACTAAAATAAGGGTCAGATTGGGGTGACGTGGAGAACAGAAACAACCCACATTCTCAACAATGAGCAGACCCTGGAAAGAGTGTGAAGTGCCAACGACCTGGTCCCTATCCTGCTACTGTATCTGAAACTGCTATAGCAAAATACCACAGACTGGAGGCTTAAACAACAGACCCATTGCTCACAGTTTGGGAGGCTGGAAATTCCAAGACCAGAATGCCAACATGGTCAGGCCCTGGCGAGAGCTCTCCTGACTTGCAGACAACTCCCTTCTTGCTTAATCTCTGAATGACTTATAGTTGGAGACTGAGCTTTTGTAGGGCACTAATCCCATCATGCGGACCCCACCCTCATGATCTCATCTTAACCTGAGCATCTCCTAAGGGCCTATTTCCAAATGCATCACATTGAGGGATTAGAGCTTAGTCAGTCAGTCTTGTCCAACTCTTTGTGACCCCATGGACTGTAGCCCACAAGGTTCCTCTGTCCATGGGGTTCTTCAGGCAAGAATACTAGAGTGGGTTGCTATGACCTCCTTCAGAAGATCTTCTCAACCCAGAAATCTAACCTGGGTTTCCTATATTGCAGGCAGATTCTTTACCATTTGAGCTACCAGGGACACCCACTGGAGCTTTAGCATATGAATTTTACGTGATGTGTATGTGCTCCTCTCTCCATGAGGTTTTCCAGGCAAGAAAACTAGAGAGTAGGTTGCCATTTCCTCCATGAGGGGTCTTCCTGACCCAGGGATCAAACTTGCGCTTCCTGCATCTCCTGTATTGGTAGTCAGATTGTTTACCACTGTGACACCTGAGAAGACATGAATTTGCGGGCATACAATTCAGTTCACAGCACCAGCTGACTCTAACTTTCTTGGAGTGCTCTACTTCTTCCCTTTTCTGTTCTTTCCATTCCCTCCCCCGTCAAATAAGCAATACAACACAAACAACAGCTATTTAAGTTATGTGATACTGTATGCCAGATACTGTTCTAGAAGCTTAATATGTATTAACTCTTTTAATCCTTGCATAAGCCAGAGGTCAGAACCATTATTATCACAGTTTCGCATATTATAAAATTGAGAGAGAGCAATTGAGAAACTCCAACAAGGTCAACCGAATCAATGTGCTGAAGAAGGAATCCTAGAGATGTGAGGAGCAGCTGGGTTAGGGAGATCCAGACTGAAATGAGAAGGGTGTTGCAGGCAGGGGAGGGGCCGTGAGTGGGGGTGTGGCCAGAGGCAGGCAGAAAGCAGGTTCACAAGAGTGTGCAGATGCACCAACCACCTGGACCAACCCCCTTGGACCTCGCACTCCTTCCCGGTGCTTTGCATGGGCTCAACCCACAGCTCTCAAATGATTATGAGCTCTCATCTGTTATGAGATCCAAATTCTACATTTTCAGAGCTTCTTAGGAAGATCCATGTTTCCATGTCCTGAAAATAACTTGCAACTCCTTTCATAAAGTTATCTGAAAAGAGAAATCTATTAAGAAACTGGAAAAGGAGGAAGACAGGTCACCTTGAAGCTAACTTCCAAGGAAGTTTACTCATGGAGCTTTTAGGGAGGGTGTATCCATATTTGTGGAAAGGAAAATTGATGGCAGCAGTCCTGAGGATTGTTTCTCTGAAAGATGGTAATTGGCCAAGGAACATTTTATGAATGCTGCTCTAAACAGAATTGTCAGGGGAGGAGCCCCTGCAATTATGGCCACTGTGGATGAAGGATCTATATTCAAAGGCATCATTGTGAAGATTCGCACGAAGGGGTAGAATTAGTGAAATAATAGAAGTTAATTTCTATTTTATTCTATCTGAGTGAATGAGGCATATAATTAAGTCAAATCACCATCACCCACTTACAAGTATGCTGAGCACGTGTGCGTATGCACACACACATACACAGAACCTCTTCTGTGTCTGTATTCACAGCCACTCACACCAGAAGAGCATTGACACAAAAATAATCAGTTTTCTGTAGAAAGAATCACATCTTTGTTTTTTTTTTTTTTCATCCCACACTCACCACCATTTGGTGGCTTGACCTATTCCTTTATTAGGAACCCATTCATGGTTCCTTCACGGTAACAATGGTGATTATTAAATTATTCCTGATGCTTTAGATAGCAGTTGTGGATTTCAGTGCCAACCACATCAAAAAGAATTATATAAGCTTAATTCCTTCCATGCATCTGCAATGATAATACTTCATGCTTGTGTGTGAGCTCAGTCACTTCAGTTTTGTCCGACTCCTTGTGATCCCATGGACTGCAGTGCACCAGGCTCTTCTGCCCATGGGTTTCTCTAGGCAAGAATCGTGGAAAGGGCTGTCATTTCCTCCTCCAGGGATCTTCTGATCCAGGGATTGAATGCTCATTTCCTGTGCAGGTAGGTGGATTCTTTACCACTGAGCCACCTGGGAAGCCCAATAATACCCTAAGGATGCAGATTTTTCCCAATGAAGAAACTAACAGCTAATATAAATGAAGACACCTTATCTCCAGGCTGCAGAATTGCCTCGATGAAAACACCTTTCCTGTGGGGAAAATTGCCTTTTTCTCTGCATGTTTACTCAGCTGGACATTCAGCCTCTGCTCATTTCTAAACTAAAGTATCTGGCAAAGCTGACAGATTCTGAGCCCCGAGGGGTTGATGAAGACCACAGACTCTGCCATGGGCAACTCAAGCTCCTGTGTGTCTCGGGGCTGGAACTAGAGTGAGGCAAGTGAGACAACTTAGGGATAATATTTAAGGAGGTGCCTACTGTCAGGTCCTACAAGAGTCAGGTCCTTATATTTTATACCCTGGATAGTTCATTTACCCTGCTCTCAGTCCTGATCTTTCTCCAGGTTTTGAAAGTTCCAAGCCTTGAGTCATACTTCTTACTGTGAAATCCCTACTGCTTTGGGGAGACATGATACCAGGCCACCATTTCCCTCTGCAATGCCCCTCCTCCTTCCCAAAAGATTTGGCTAACATTTTTTTTCAAATTTTATTATTGGAGTATAATTGCTTTATGATGTGTTAGTTCCTGCCATACAACAAAGTGCATCAGCTGTATGTATACACAGAGCCTCTCTCCCACCCACCACCGCCTATCCCACTATCTAGCTCATCACAGAGCATCGAGCTGAGCTCCCTGTGCTAAACAGCAGCTTCCCACCAGCTATTTTACACATGGTAGTGTATATGTGGAAGAAGGCAATGGCAACCCACTCCAGTACTCGTGCCTGGAAAATTCCATGGACGGAGGAGCCCGGTGCACTGCAGTCCATGGGGTCGATAGGAGTCTGACACGACTGAGCGACTTCAATTTCACTTTTCACTTTCATGCATTGGAGAACACAATGGCACCCCACTCCAGTGGTCTTGCCTGGAGAATTCCAGGGACGGGGGAGCCTGGTGGGCTGCCGTCTATGGGGTCGCAAAGAGTCGGACACGACTGAAGCGACTTAGCAGCAGCAGCAGCAGTGTATATGTGGAATCTAGAACTATGGTACAGATGAAACTATTTGTGGGGCAAGAATAGAAATGCAAATATAGAGAATGGATATGTGGACACAGTGGAGGAATGGGGTGTCTGACAAATTGGGAGCATAGCTTCCAGCGTTTTAACCCATATCTTAGCACGTTTTTTTTCTTCTTTTAAGAGACACTATTTGCTGGATATGGGCTCCTTCCTTTCTCTTTGCTGCTGATGGCACAGTTCTCTGGGGTAAGAACCAAACTGTACACCTCTGGTCCTTGGAGTACACACACCTTAGTCAAGGTTAGTATGAGGACAGTGCTTATCAGCCTTTTAAAATCATTACCATCATCTTCCTGGCCAGCTCCCTAACATATGCATTCTTAGTGGGGGCACTACGGAGTATTGAGTAGAGTTTCCTGTGCTATACAGTATGGCTTAGTGGACCTAAACTCTCTTTCAAGGAACTGTCCTAAAGTCTAGACTGGAGTCTACAAGAGATGAGCATGCTCACTTGGCCACAGTTCTAAAGCCACATCCTCCAATCATTCACCAGTTCAGGTCCGTCGCTCAGTTGTGTCCGACTCTTTGTGACCCCATTAATCGCAGCACGCCAGGCCTCCCTGTCCATCACCAACACCCAGAGTTCACTCAAACTGATGTCCATTGATGCGGTGATGCCATCCAGCCATCTCATCCTCTGTCGTCCCCTTCTCCTCCTGCCCCCAATCCCTCCCAGCATCAGAGTCTTTTCCAATGAGTCAACTCTTCCCATGAGGTGGCCAAAGTACTAGAGTTTCAGCTTCAGCATCAGTCCTTCCAATGAACA
>NW_011494951.1:7794981-7838819 GCF_000754665.1 Bison bison bison | reverse complement strand
TCTTTGTTTTCTGAATGTTGAGCTTTAAGCCAACTTTTTCACTCTCCTCTTTCACTTTCATCAAGAGGCTCTTTAGTTCCTCTTCTCTTTCTGTCATAACAATGGTGTCATCTGCATATCTGAAGTTATTGATATTTCTCCCAGCAATCTTGATTCCAGTTTGTGCTTCTTCCAGCCCAGCATTTCTCATGTACTCTTCATAGAAGTTAAGTAAGCAGGGTGATAATATACAGCCTTGACGTACTCCTTTTCCTATTTGGAACCAGGAACTCCTTTTCCTATTTGGAACTGGACATTTGTTCCATGTCCAGTTCTAACTGTTGCTTCCTGACCTGCATATAGCTTTCTCAAGAGGCAGGTCAGGTGGTCTGGTATTCCCATCTCTTTCAGAATTTTTATTGTGATCCACACAGTTTATTGTGATCCACACAGTCAAAGGCTTTGGCATAGTCAATAAAGCAGAAATAGATGTTTTTCTGGAACTCTCTTGCTTTTTCTATGATCCAGCAGATGTTGGCAATTTGATCTCTGGTTCCTCTGCCTTTTCTAAAACCAGCTTGAACATCTGGAATTTCATGGTTCACGTATTGCTGAAGCCTGGCTTGGAGAATTTTGAGCATTACCTTACTAGCGTGTGAGATGAGTGCAATTGTGCAGTAGTTTGAGCATTCTTTGGCATTGCCTTTCTTTGGGATTGAAATGAAAACTGACCTTTTCCAGTCCTGTGGCCACTGCTGAGTTTTCCAGATTTTCTGGCATATTGAGTGCAGCACTTTCACAGCATCATCTTTCAGGATTTGAAATAGCTCAACTGGAATTCCATCACCTCCACTAGCTTTGTGCATAGTGATGCTTCCTAAGGCCCACTAGACTTCACATTCCAGGATGTCTGGCTCTAGGTGAGTGATCACACCATTGTGATTATCTGGGTCACGAAGCTCTTTTTTGTACAGTTTTTCTGTGTATTCTTGCCACCTCTTCTTAATATCTTCTGCTTCTGTTAGGTCCATACCATTTCTGTCCTTCATCAAGCCCATCTTTGCATAAAATATTCCCTTGTTATCTCTAATTTTCTTGAAGAGATCTCTAGTCTTTCCCATTCTGTTGTTTTCCTCTATTTCTTTGCATTGATTGCTGAGGAAGGCTTTCTTATCTCTTCTTGCTATTCTTTGGTACTCTGCATTCAGATGTTTATATCTTTCCTTTTCTCCTTTGCTTTTTGCTTCTCTTCTTTCCACAGCTATTTGTAAGGCCTCCTCAGACAGCCATTTTGTTTTTTTGCATTTCTTTTTCTTGGGGATGGTCTTGATCCCTGTCTCCTATACAGTGTCATGAACCTCTGTCCATAGTTCATCAGGCACTCTATCTATCAGATCTAGTCCCTTAAATCTATTTCTCACTTCCACTGTATAATCATAAGGCATTTGATTTAGGTCATACCTGAATGGTCTAGTGGTTTTCCCTACTTTCTCAATTTCAGTCTGAATTTGGCAATAAGGAGTTCACGATCTGAGCCATAGTCAGCTCCCGGTCTTGTTTTTGCTGACTGTATAGAGCTTTTCCATGTTTGGCTGCAAATAATATAATCAATCTGATTTCGGTGTTGACCATCTGGTGATGTCCATGTGTAGAATCTTCTCTTGTGTTGTTGGAAGAGGGTATTTGCTATGACCAGTGCGTTCTCTTGACAAAACTCTATTAGCCTTTGCCCTGCTTCATTCCGTACTCCAAGGCCAAATTTGCCTGATACTCCAGGTGTTTCTTGACTTCCTACTTTTGCATTCCAGTGCCCTATAATGAAAAGGACATCTTTTTTGGGTGTTAGTTCTAAAAGGTCTTGTGAAAGTGAAGTCGCGCAGTCATGTCCGACCCTCAGTGACCCCATGGACTGCAGCTTTCCAGGCTCCTCCATCTATGGAATTTTCCAGGCAAGAGTACTGGAGTGGGTTGCCATTGCCTTCTCCAAAGGTCTTGTAGGTCTTCATAGAACCAGTAATAAAACTAATCATTCGATCTCCGGCTTTCCCGTGCCTTATTGCCTCATTGCTCATTAGGATATCAATTCAGGAGGGGAAAACAAGTACGATTTGTATGTTCCTTAACACTCTGACACATAACTTCCTCATGTTGGTTGTAGGTTTTCAAGAGCACACATCATGAGCTACATCGCCTCCACTATTCTGGAATTTAATATATTGCAGATAGTTAACACTGAAGCTCCAATACTTTGGCCACCTGATGCAAAGAGCCGACTCTTTGGAAAAGACTCTGATGCTGGGAAGATTGTGGGCAAGAGGAGAAGAGGGTGGCAGAGGATGAGATGGTTAGATAAAATCACTGACTCAATGTACATGAATCTGAGCAAACTCAGGGAGATAGTGGAGGATAGGGAACCCTGACATGCTGTAGTCCATGGGGTGGTAAAGAGTTGAATATGACTTAATGACTAAACCAAACAACAAAACTGAAGATGGTGTGTTTCATTAAATATGTTTGGACAACTGATGATAGTTTGATAAATCAAATATTTCTTTGAACTTCAAACTGATGTTGAGAAATATTGATTTCAATCTTGACTCTGAGATATGTAAGCTGTGTTCTCTTGAGTAAGTTACTTCTGTTGCCCTCAGTTTCTTCATGTGAGGAATGAAGATCAGTGTTCTATATATCTGAAGGTCCTTTCAGCTCTGCTGGTCTAGGGTGCTGTGGAGCAAACACACAGATATGATGTAAGCTAAACATTTAAGGGGGTGTGATAGGAGGCAAGGAAAGAAATCCGTGGGACGTCCATAGTCCTGAGCAACAAGTGTTTAGTGGGGCAATACTGCTTCTTCTCAATTTCTTAGGACCTGGGTAACAGCTGTGCGATTTTTCCCAGGAATCTTGGGGTAACTAGGAAAAGGGAGAAAAGGAAGGGAAGGAAAAAGAAAAGGGAGAGAAGAGGGGAATGACCATGGAAAGAGAGGCAGAGAGGGGACCACAGAGAGGCAGAGAGAAACAGAGAGATGGAGACAGAGTCAGTGAGTGGGAGAATCAGAGACTCTGAGAGATAAAGACAGGTATACAGAGACAAAGACATGTATAGAAACAGGTGGGCAAGAGAAAGAGAGACCAAAAGATAGCCCCAGAAAGATATAGAACATAAGAAGGTCACAGAAGGAATCAGAGAAAAAGAGAAACTCAGGACCTGCTGATGAGACATAGCCACTGAGAGATTTCCAGAGATGAAAAGAGGGAAAAGAGCATTTAATAACCTTTGCAAATGATCATCACTCCGGATATTCTTCCCTCGCAGGTACTCCAGGAGAGGGAGGGAGCCTTGGCTCTCTCCATCTCTCTCCTCCAAGGCTCCAATTATGCACAAAAGACAAAGTTATTTGAGTTCTGGGTGCTGTTAAGGGCGCTCTTGCCTTCATTTACAACGTGCTAGAACACGATGTTCCCCGGGAGATGTCATGTACTAGAAACTCTCCGAAGCCAAGAATAGCAGGGGCTGCCTGCCATCCTCCTGAAACCGTGGCACCGCCAAGAATGGGAGCATGTTCACACTTCAACTTCATGAGTTTGCAGCTTTGGTTTAATAGGCCCAACAGCGCCAACACCAAACAAATCTCTCCCTGGCCTGGAAGCAGCCCCACCCCCAGGCTGAGCTCCTAAGAAAGCACTTGCTTAGACTAGCAAGTGCTGTGAGGAAGCAGCTGTGAGGAGCAGACGTACTATGGGGACTTTTTGATCCATATCTTCCCTCAAAGGAGACTATGAGTTCTTGATTCTTCTTTGCTTTTCTGGATTTCAGGGGCTCCCAGCCTAAGTGGTAAGTGAAAGTGAAAGTGTTAATCACTCAGTTGTGTCCTACTCTTTTGTGACTCCCTCTAGGCTCCTCTGTCCATGGAATTCTCCAGGCAAGGATACTGGAGTGGGTAGCCATTGTCTTCTCCAGGGGATCTTCCCAACCCAGGGATAAAACCTGGGTATCCTGCATTGCAGGCAGATTCTTTACTGTCTGAACCACCAGGGAAGGCAAACCTCAGTGATTGTTGTTATTGTTTGGTTGATCGGTTGTGTCTAACTCCTTGTGACCCCATGGATTGCAGCACACCAGGCTTCCCTGTCTTCTCCATTTTCGGGAGCTTGCTCAAACTCATGTCTCTTGAGTCAGTGATGCTGTCCAACCATCTCATCCTCTGTCATCCCCTTCTCTTCCTGCCTTCAATCATTCTCAGCATCAGGGTCTTTTCCAATGAGTCAGTTCCTTACATCAGGTGGCCAAAGTTTTGGAGCTTCAGCTTCAGCACAGTCCTTCCAATGAATATTCAGGGATGATTTCCTTTAAGATTGATTGGTTTGATCCCCTTGCTGTCCAAGGGGCTCTACAGAGTCTTCTCCAGCAACACAATTCAAAAGCATCAATTCTTCAGTGCTCATCCTTTTTTATGATCCAACTCTCATATCCATACATGGCTACTGGAAGAACCATAGCTTTGGCTATACAGACCTTAATCGGCAAAGTGATGTCTCTACTTTTTAATACACAGTGTGTCTAGGTTTGTCATAGCTTTCCTTCCAAAGAGCACTTGAGGGATCACAATTCCATTATTTTCAAAATATGAGTAATAAAACCTACCTTGCTTGCTTCTCATGAAGGTCTAATGAGTTAAACATGGCAATGTTTTTGCAAATGGTAAGAACTCAGTCATTTGCCCTTATTTTAATATGCTTCCAGTGTCATTAAAGTGAAAGTGAAGTCACTCAGTTGTGTCCAACCTTTTGTGACCCCATGGACTGTCGCCTACCAGGCTCCTCCATCCATGGGATTTTCCAGGCAAGAATACTGCAGTGGGTTGCCCTTTTCTTCTCCAGGAGATCTTCCTGTCCCAGGGATTGAACCCAGGTCTTCTGCATTGAAGGCAGACACTTTAACGTCTGAGCCACCAGGGAAGTCCACAGTGTCATTAACTCAGGGCCAATAAAAATGAGTTCTTTCTAAGTTCTATGAGGAATAGTGCCTGGTTACACAGTAGGCATTTAATCCATATTTATTGAAAAAGGGAATATTCTTGGTCCCCTCCGTCGACTCTTTTCATCTGTCCATTCTAATACCTACCTGATTTCTGAATGTACAGTTTTCTCTTCCTTTTCAAGTCAGACCCTTGCATCCTTGGACTAGAGGATAAGAGTTCCCTCGCTTCTCATGATCTTCAGTGTTACCCTGGACCTGGGCAGTATTTATGCTCTGGTCTCATCAACACCACTGTCTCTAGGACTCAAGTTTCTTGAGGGATTTTTGACCACACTGTCTTCCTCACTTCAAAATCACATTTCATATCAAATCAACAGCCAATGAAAATAACCTCTCTGTGTGTGAAACAGGCCATGAGAGAGGAAGAAATTTCTCACCCATGTTGGTTTCAGAGATTTAAAGGGAAACATTCTGCCCCTAGGGTCTTAGAGAAGTGAGAGGAAAAGGAAATAGAGCATCAGCCCCTGAAGGAAGGAGTAGAGTCCAGGTCACTCTGTCAGTTGCCCTTTCTACCTAATAGTGTCCCTCTCCGTCCTTTTAAATGCAGACCTGAGTCTCAGAGCTCAGTCTCTTATACTTGCCAAGGAGACCAGCAGTGCCTCACCTGTGAGGATGAAGAGGATGTCCAAATATCCGGAAAATTCCTAAGGAGAAGCAGCACTGCTTTTGTGCCCTCTGACCACTTCCCCTGGCATAGCCCACAAATAAAAACGGCCTTGAAATTCAGGCAAATTTTCAAGCCTTCACTGCTAATCCTTTTTTAATTGACATAGAATGTACCCCCAACTATTAATGGAAGCACACTTTCCAGAGTGTAATTAAATGCTCTAATCACATTTCTAGCATTAAAAATGGTTTTAGGTCTTGTTTGGCTTTTTTTTTTCCTAACGAGTTGTTTACTCTGCTGATAACTACAGTGTGGACGAAAGGGGAGATTCAAAAACTGCTCCAAATACTCAAAAAGAAATAGCTTTGCTATTGATAAAAATAATAACCTCTGGAAAGCAGGGGGTGGTGAGAAAGCCTAAATTTATTGCTGCTGTGTTGAATGCACAAATGTCACTTCCTTAAAGAGGGAAAATTAGTTTTTAAGCCTGGTTTAGCAGCCAGAATCTCAGGCTGTCTGCATAATATTGGATTTTCCAAGGCTTCTATGATGCCCTTAGGTGGGATGTTTTGCATGCAAATTGCAAATTATATAGTGCTAAAGATGTTATATAAGGAAAAGATGAAGACTGGGTTCGCATTTCTTTTTTTTTCTCTCTCATTCTCCTCTTCCTCTTTTCTGGCCCTTCAACTCCAGCTGACATTTATTGAGCACCTATTGTGTCTTAGATGCTCTTCTATTATTTAAAACTGTGACAATCATTTGAAAGAGATAGAATTATTCCACTTTGGTGGATGAAGAAACTGAGGTTCAGAGAGTTTAAGTGGCTAAGCCATCCTGTAAAGAAGAGGTAGACCTTCGTTCTCTACACTGCTGCTGCTGCCACTACTGAGTCGCTTCAGTCGTGTCCCACTCTGTGCGACCCCATAGACGGCAGCCCACCAGGCTCCACCCTCCCTGGGACTCTCCAGGCAAGAACACTGGAGTGGGTTGCCATTTCCTTCTCCAATGCATGAAAGTGAAGCTTTAGCAAGGTAAAATGTTAATTAGATCTGTTTTATAGATGAGTCATTAGAGAACCGTTAAGAGCAGAAGAAATGTCCTACGCAGTCAGCCAGGTAGTCAGAACCAAGTAACTCACATTTATCATTAGGTTGAAATTTAGCAGATAGAACATTTTTAAAGTCGAGGTTCATCCAATTAAAGAATTGCTCATTCTACTCCCTATCCTGTGAGCCAAGCCCCAGTGAGAGGTCAGCTAACTAGTTAGAAGCAGTTGCTTCCAGACACCATGATCCAAGCCTTTCACCCACCCATGACGGGGGTGAAGGTAGCGGAACAGGCCAGGGATTGGAGCCAAGAGGGTCCTTTAGTCTGGACCTGAATCTCAACTTCTCTGAGGCCTTTATTCCTTCCATAAGGGGCTGTTCAAATTACTCACACAGTCTCAATGAGAGACCAGCAAGGTTGAAGAACATTCACTATTTTATCTTAAACTTGTATTTGTTGTTGTTTACTTACCAAGTCATGTGGACCTCTTTGCAACCCCATGAACTGCAGCCCACCAGTCTTCTCTGTCTGTAGGATTTCCCAGGCAAGAATACTGGAGTGGGTTGCTATTTCCTTCTCCAGGGGATCTTCCCAACCAAGGGATAGAGCCCACATCTCTGGCTTGGCAGGCAGATTCTTTGCCCCCCTAATATACTCTGGCCTAGATTTTTAACAATGTTGTGAGCTATTTTCTCTCTTTGTACTTTTGCATTTGCAGAAAGTTTACTTGAAAAAAAAAAAGACTTAAATATTTCAAGATAAACATTTAAATAAGGTCTGATGTTTGTAACTCTCTTACTTCTTCAAAAAAAGGGTGACCTGGGCCTCATTCTCAACGTTGAAGAAATTCTAATCATGATTCCTGTGGGTCTACAGCAATCACACTTCACAAAGCAGCATTTAATCAATGTCTAAAAGAGAGAAGAATTGCAGAAAAATCCTGGATATGTGTGCAAGCCCACACCTCTCAGGGCAGCCCCCGCAGAAGGAGCACAGCCTTGTACATCATCTGGCTATAAGATCACAGAAATCTCTTGTCTGCAGAGCTTCCAGCCAGCCTCCAGCCCCACCCTCCCCATCCTTCTGAAATCAATGTTCTGCACTGTGCCAGGATCACTGCAGTAAAACTCAGGTTTGAGCATTGCATGCCCCTGTGGCACCCTCCAGGGGGACACTGGTATAGGACAGCCCCCATCCCTAAGCCCATGTTTCTCCTCTGTCAGTGATGAACAGTGCTGGCTTTGGTTGCAATCCGTCTCCAAGTTTACATGAAAATTTGTTGTTCAGTCACTGAGTCGTGTCCAACTCTTTGCGAACCCATAGACTGCAGCACACCAGGCTCCTCTGTCCTCCACTCCTGGAGCTTACACAAATTTATGGCCATTGAGTCGCTGCTATCTAACCATCTCATCCTTTGCCACCCCCTTCTCCTCCTGCCCTCAATCTTTCCCAGCATCAGGGTCTTTTCCCATGAGTCATCTCTGCATCAGGTGGCCAAAGTACTGGAGCTTCAGCTTCAGCATCAGTCCTTCCAATGAATATTCAGGGGTGATTCCCTTTAGAATTGACTAGTTTGATCTTCTTGCAGTCCAAGGGACTCTCAAGAGTCTTCTCCAACACCACAATTCCAAAGCCTTACATGAAAATAAAGTGTATAAAGTCACAATCAAGAAAAGCAGACATTACCATTTAGGATTTCACCTCCATTGTTTGAGTATGACTGCAATGAAGAAGAAAAGGAAAGTTTAATCAATGTGAAAACATAAATGCTTTGGCATCTCCATATCCCTGAGTTCCACGTTTGTGGATTCAACCAGCAGTAGATCAAAAATATTTGAAATAAAATTTCTAGAAAATTCCCAGAAGGAAAATTTGAATTTGCCACATATTTGCACATCACTTGCATTGCACTAGGTATTACAGTTAATTTAAAGATGATTTAAAGTACACAGAAGATGTGTGTAGGTTATATGCAAATATACACAGTATTATATAAAGGACTTGAGCATCCAGGGGTTTTGTTATGAGTGGTCCTGGAATTAGTTCCCCTTGGATACTGAATGATGGTAGTTTTTTCTTCATTTTACTTTTTAAATAAAGTCCTGGTACTCCTCCCCATGTGTTCATTGAATTTGGACTTGCACCTTTAAATGTCAGAACATCTCTAGGATGCTAAATCCAAAGATGTGAGTGATACGCAAAATGGGGGATCAGAGACACTTATCAAAAGGTACAGACTTGGAACCTGCCCCATCCCTCTTATTTTAGCTTGTGTTCTTGATTGCCATGCCATATGTCTACAGAAAGTGGAACAAGGGACACTTATGTTTAATCAGACCCTGGGGCAAGGCCCCCCATTCACAATAAGTGCAGTGTGCTGAACTCCCTATGCAAACCTGGTCAATCTCTTTCTCTATGTTGGGGCCTCAAACTCCTTACCCCTCAGTTTCTTTCCAGTTCTACAATTCTGAATCAATAAAAACCATTCATCTTTCTTCATCCTTACAGCCTTCACAGCCAAGAGGTAAAGAAAATGAATCTTTTTTTTTAATTCTTCAAGATCTAAAGTACAACTTAGTTTCTTAAATTTAATTACAGCTTGCTTCTATTTTCTTTCCCATTTTTTTTTCTTTTGATGGTGCACCATGTGGGAACATGCCCCTTGCACTGAAAGCGCAGAATTTTAGCCACTGGACCACCAGGGAAGTCCCACCCATCCTCTTTCTCTGTCCTTTCTTATTTCTCTTTTCTTTCCTCCATTCTGGTCTCATCTGTTCTCTGATTTCTCCCCTTTGCATTCCCTGAGTGGCCTTTCCACCCCTCACTGCCCTTCAGATTGCAAGATGGACAAAGCTACTTCGTCAAGTGTCACAAGTATACTGAGTGATCTAGGAACCGCCAAGGACCTTTCTGGGTATCCTCATCTATAAACTGGGATGTTTGGGCCAAATAATCCTTTTGATTCTTTCCTCTATATAATGCTTTTAGAAGATTTTCCCCTCCACATGAGGACAGAATTGTTGATGGTACCCTTGTGCTCTTTTCTGCCTTCCCCAATGTCACCTTCTGCATTACCTTCCATCTTGCTCTGTAGATATGAGATTTCCCAGGACTGCTGAGTGGACCCTTCTACCTGGCAGGAGAGGAAATGAAGGCCTCAGACACTTCTTGGCAAGTGAACAGAGCAGCTAAATAGTGCCAAAAGTGACTGATGAGCAAGTTGCAATTCAGCAACCAGAGGAGCTTACGGGCACTTGAGCAGTTCTCAGACAACAGACTAAGGGCAATGAGCACCATGAATCTATTAATGATGCACCTTGTCCTGGAAAATGAATGAGCCTTGACATGAGCTTTATAAATGAGGGCATAAAAGGGACAAAGAGGCTTTGATGTTGCAGACTTGAGGGATACTTCTGGCCAAGATGAGTGAAATCATGAGATGGGCAGGCAATGGTTTAAAGGAGAACACAGTTCAGATGAAGACATGTTTATGCAAAGAATAAAATGAACCATAAGTTCAGAAGCACTGCTTGTTCAAGTCTATTTTACGCCTATCTTAGTGAATACTTCTTGGTGACCATGGTCCCCATCCTCAAAGCCTTGGTAAATTCTTTGTTCAACAGCAGCTCCATTCATGGTGGAAAGAGTAGGCCGTGGTGGTTCTGATTCAGCCTGAATCTGATGTGAAATGTAAGGTCTCAGATGACAACATGAACCCTTCTTTACCTGTTCCTTGTAGGCTCCTCAGCCCTCACCTCCATTCAGGGCAAATATTAAGCTGATACACACTGATTCATGCATTCCAGTTGGCAGAAAGTTGAAATCTTTCTATACTATTTCTAAATAATCATGGCCTGAACCCCCAGGATATCCCCATCACTTGCCTTGTTCTTTCTCCAAATAGTCTCCAGAATTTCCCGGGATTCCACTAACTAGAGTGATTATCTGGTTCTCCTGATATGTTACCTGGATCTCCTGTTCCTAGGCTACATTTGCCTTCTGTCCCAGTCAGTTGGAGTTGGCGGCAAACAGAGATGGACTGCCCAGATCCTCCTTCACTGAAGCACTTACCATTTCTTTTCTTTAAATGTATTTTTAATTGGAGGATAATTGCTTTATGATGTTGTGTTGGTTTCTGCCATACAAACAGCATGAATCAGCTGTAAATATGCATATGTCCCCACCCTCTTAAGCTTCCCTCCCATGCCCTCGCCCATTCCACCTCTCTTGGTCATCACAGAGCACCAGGTTGAGTTCCCTGTGCTATAGCGAAGGATTCCACTGACTTCTCAATTTATCATAAGAAATCTCAGTTCAGTTCAGTCACTCAGTCATACCCAACTCTTTGCGACCCCACAGACTGCAGCACACCAGGCTTCCTTGTCCATCACCAACTCCCAGAGCTTGCTCAAACTCATATCCATTCAGTGATGCCATCCAATCATCTTATCCTCTGTCATCCTCTGTCTCCTCCTGCCTTCAGTCTTTCCCAGCATCAGGGTGTTTTCCAATGAGTCAGTTCTTCTCATCAGGTGGCCAAAGTATTGGAGTTTCAGCTTCAGCATCAGTCTTCCAATGAATATTCAGGACTGATTTCCTTTAGGATGGACTGGTTGAATCTCCTTGCAGTCCAAGGGACTCTCAAAAGTCTTCTCCAACACCACAGTTCAAAAGCATCAAACTTTAACACTCAGCTTTCTTTACAGTCCAGCTCTCACATCCATACATGACTACTGGAAAAACCATAGCTTTGACTAGACAGACCTTTGCTGGCAAAGTAATATCTCTGCTTTTTAATATGCTGTCTAGGTTGGTCATAGCTTTTCAAGGAGTAAGTGTCTTTTAATTTCATGGCTGCAGTCACCATCTGCAGTGATTTTGGAGCCCCTACAAATAAAGTCTACCACTATTTCCATTGTTTCCCCATCTTTTTGCAAGAAATCTATCCAGAGCTTCATGTGTCTTCTGAGAATTGGAACCATGCTCTTCCATATCAAATAAATGAGCAAGATGTGGTTTAAGAGCCTGGCCATTTCAGCTCAGTGGAGAGCCTTCTGATAGGCAATATTTTTTCTAGAGTGTCCTGGGGACTGGCCAAAGTTCTGCTGGACCTGGATCTTGGGGCCACATCCCCCTGCCCAACCCCTCTTTCTCCTTCTTCTTGTCACAGTGAACACATACTAAACATTTGATACACCTCAGAAGCTGCTTTCAGAGAACTCAACCTACCACAGTGTAAAACCATTAATTTCAGTTGCTTTAACACCAAAGGACAGGCACTAGGCAGACATGTTTTTTGACAGACCCCCTAAGCCTTGCTCTCATCCGCATACCTGGTATTCCTTTTACAGGACAGGAGTTGGACTTGAGTGATGACAGATTGAGACCCTTGGCTATTAGTATTTGAGGCATCTTTTCCACATCTGCTTATCCACTACTCCACTTTGTCCATTGTACAGGATGTTAACCTGCATTAATTGAAATTTATGTCTAAAATCTTCAACTGTACAAGAAGAATTGAAGTGAGGTCACCGATGATGATACTTTATAGACATATTTTATGCCAAAATATTGTGCTAACTGCAATGTTCTATTTTAAACCAGCTGTCTGGGGGAAGGCTGATAGAGCCTCAGTCTGCTCATTGTTCCTCCCGAATGCAGCATTCCAATGCCCTGGCTGCTTGAATGAACCTTTGTGCATCACTGCTCTGAGCTTTATCTGCATCACACTGATAACAAGATTAAAAATATACCACGATGTAGGGGAGGTTCTGAATTTGCTTCTTCAAGGGCATTTTCTTATAAGGATAATGAAAATATTGGCTATGAATATTTAACTCACTCCATTCCTAATTTCTAACCCTATTTTAACATCTTGGTGGGTTTGTTTTTTTTTTTTTCAGAATCATAGATGGAATAGCTGCACTCAGCACATGGGCAAGGGAAAAGCCCCCTGAAGACTCCTAAAAACCAAAAATGTTTGATAAGGATCATATACTTACTAAAGATCCATATTTCACTTAATAACACCTTTGAAGTGCTTTTATGTCCTTCTATGGCAATGCCGGAGACATAAGAGATGCCGATTTGAGCCCTGGATCAGGAAGATCTCCTAGAGGAAGAAATGGCAACTTACTCCAGTATTCTTGCCTGAAGAATCCTATGGACAGAGGAGCCTGGCAAGCTACAGTCCGTAGGGTCACAAAAAGAGTTGGACATGGCTGAAGAGCTCACCATTTAGTGGCACAGACAAGTAAATATCAACAGCAGGATTAATGCCTGAAACATTAGTAAGTGCTGAATAAATATCTGTTGGAATATAAAGCGAAAGTGAAAATTGCTCAGTCGTGTCCGACTCTTTCCAGGCCAGAATACTGGAGTGGGTAGCCTTTCCCTCCTCCAGAGGATCTTCCCAACCCAGGGATCAAACTCAGGTCTCCCGCATGGCAGGCAGATTCTTTACCAGCTGAGCCACAAAAGTGAAAGAACAAATAAAAAGTTACTGAGGCTGAGATATTTGAAACATTCTAGAATTTTGTATCCAGAGAGAAGCTTCTAGAATTATTTATTTTACAGATGTGGGAAAAGATTCTGATAATGTTCCAGATAATGTTTTTTTTATGACCTTATTTATTTTTATGATTTCCTATTTCCAATTTGAGTACAGTTCATCCAAGTTGCCATGACTGATGTAAGTACCTGTTTCTCAGAGCAGCCACTTTGAAGAACTAAGTTAATTTTGATACTTCTGTTTGCTAAAACCAATTTCATTATTTAAATACTTTATTCTCTGTGAGCTTGTTTGGTTTCCACTGCTATAAAAGTAGTGAATACACTGTGAGATTCCTAAAATTATAGAACTATGCGTCTATAGGTAGTTGGACTGGATTCTGATAAGAAAAGGAAGGGACTTCCTTTCCTACAGCCAGGGATATAGATCTAAGAGACTGATCCATCTCATCACTATGTTGTGTTGTTAGATATTTTGAACTTACTAAAGTGATGTATTACCAACACAAAGGAGAAGCAAGGACATGGATACCATAGTGTATGAACTTCCCAGGTGGTGCTAGTGGTAAAGGAACTGCCTACCAATGCAGGAGACATAATAGACATGGGTTCAGTTCCTGGGTTAGGAAGATTCCCTGGAGGAGGGCATGGCAACCCACTCCAGTGTTTTTGTCTGGAGTATCCCATGGACAGAGCAGCCTATTAGGCTAAGTCCATAGGGTGGCAAAGAATTGGACATGACTGAAGTGACTTAGCAAGCACACATCCTGCTGTATATAACTTCAATAAAGCTCTTTCAACCATTTCCTCATCAAAGAGTCCATTACATTTTGGGTCTAGCCAATCTTGCAGATTCCCCAGGAGACCTAAGTTTCATCATGGAAAGAGTCAATAATGTGTTCCAAGGTTCAGAACCTCAATTTTTACCCAAGGTCCCAGGAACAATTTCTTGTGACTCCTATGACTTCCATTTACTTGTGACTTGGGAATCAGAGAACCAAGTTCAAACTCTTTCTAAACTTATTCTCTCAAAATATTTTCCGGACAGATCCAGATGTGAAGTCCAAAATCTTTAAGATATTGTTTTTTCCTTTTAATGTTAAATTTCAAGACTTGAAAAATTATTTCTTAATTAGCCATGTTATTAGAAAGATATAATTAAGAGAGTAATACAAAAGAGCAGAAAACTCCAAAATAATTTTATTTTTCTTCATCCCTAGCAACCTATTTTTGTGTTTGAATAACACAGGAGAGTGAGCTTGTATTTAATGACTACATGACAATCTGGGACAGGAGAGTAGAAAAGAGTTTCTAAAATATATTAATAAACATAATGATGATGTAGTATATGTTTAAGTAGATATCAGAACTCATAACAGGTTTTCCTTTTGTTTAATTCTCACAATAGCCCTGAAAGGGTTGGCTAGGTGCATAAGCAAAATTTTTTTCCTGCTTGTGCTCAGTCACTAAGTCATAACCAACTTTGTGACCCTATGGACTGTAGCCTACCAGGCTCCTCTGTCCATGAAATTTTTCCCAGCATGAATATTGGAGTGGGTTGCCATTTCCTCCTCCAGGGAATCTTCCCTACCCAGGGATTGAACCTGTGTCACCTTCATTGCAGGTGGATTCTTTGCCATCTGAGCCACCAGGGAAGCCTGTAAAACAATTTTGTTGTTGTTCAGTCACTCAGTCGTTTCTGACTCTTTGCCAGCAATTATTCTCAAATTAAAAAATACATTTAAAAGTGCAAAAAAAAATGTTAATGGAAAAGTACAATAACCCAATATAGACAGAACAGCAAATAGTACAGACCTTCCTGAACAAAGCTTTGAAGAAAGAACACAAGGAGTTATGATGACTTGAGATGCTTACAGAGGGCAAAAGGATTATGAAACAAGTAATGGAAAATGTTGGGAAGACCAGCTCTGAGCATGTAACCTTTTGCAGATCTGAGGACTGTGCAGTTTCTTCCTTGCTTTTATATATTTATTTTATATATAATAAGACTCTTGAGAGTCCCTTGGACTGCAAGGAGATCAAACCAGTCAATCCGAAAGAAAATCAACCCTGAATATTCATTCGAAGGACTGATGCTGAAGCTGAACCTGCATTACTTTGGCCACCTAATGCGAAGAACTGACTCACTGGAAAAGACCCTGATGCTGGGAAAGACTGAAGGTAGGAGGAGAAGGGAGTGACAGAGGATGAGTTGGTTGGATGGCAGCACTGACTCGATGGATCTGAGTTTGAGCAAACTCTGGGAAAGAGTGAAAGGCAGGGAAGCCTGGTGTGCTACAGTCCATGGTGTCAAAAAGAATTGGACATGACTTAGCAACTGAACAACAACAATGCCTTATAAAATCAAGAAAAAACAGAATCTGGTTAGTCCAAGTTCTTCCCAAGCACCACATTCATCATTAGTACCAAAATACTTGCTATTTTCTGTTTTTCAGGTCTTGGCAAATTTCTTACTTTATTCCTAAACACTTCCTTGAGATTTTTCTTCTGAAAGAAACCTCCTATTGAAGTCTTCCTGATACCCCAGTTAAAAGGTTATGATCCCTCCTATTTGTTCCCATTTTATCTGCTATCAATCCTGAATATTCATTGAAAGGACTGATGCTGAAACTCCAATACTTTGGCCACCTGATGCAAAGAATTGACTCACTAGAAAAGACCCTGATGCTGGGAAAGATTTAAGGCAGAGGAAAAAGGGGATGACAGAAGATGAGATGGTTGGATGGCATCACTGACTGGATGGACATGAGTTTGAGAAAGCTCTGGGAATTGGTGATGGACAAGGAAGCCTGGCGTGCTGTAGTCCATGGGGTCGCAAAGAGTCAGACAGGATTGAGTAACTGAACTGAACTGATCTACTTCTGTGCCACCATCCTAATACCAATTAAACTCTATCTGGGATTAAAGCACAAAGTAAACTTCACCTTTACTTGTCAGTCAGCATATTCTTTGAGAGCAAGGATGATATCTTTTTCAATTTTTACATTCCCTACTGCAGTTAGCATTGGCAAGGAATCAAACCCGGGCCTCCCGCGTGGCAGGTGAGAATTCTACCACTGAACCACCAATGCTCAATACCCAGTTGTGGATGTGACTGGTGATAGAAGCAAGGTCCGATGCTGTAAAGAGCAATATTGCATAGGAACCTGTAATGTTAGGTCCATGAATCAAGGCAAATTGGAAGTGGTCAAACAGGAGATGGCAAGACTGAACATCAACATCCTAGGAATCAGCGAATTAAAATGGACTGGAATCAGTGAATTTACCTCAGATGACCATTATATCTACTACTGCGGGCAGGAATCCCTCAGGAGAAATGGAGTAGCCATCATGGTCAACAAAAGAGTTTGAAATGCAGTACTTGGATGCAATCTCAAAAATGACAGAATGATCTCTGTTTGTTTCCAAAGCAAACCATTCAATATCACAGTAATCCACATCTATGCCCAAACCAGTAATACTGAAGAAGCTGAAGTTGAACGGTTCTATGAAGACCTACAAGACCTTTTAGAACTAACACCCAAAAAAGATGTCCTTTTCATTACAGGGGACTGGAATACAAAAGTAGGAAGTCAAGAAACACCTGGAATAACAGGCAAATTTGGCCTTGGAATACGGAATGAAGCAGGGCAAATGCTAATAGAGTTTTGTCAAGAGAACACACTGGTCATAGCAAACATCCTCTTCCAACAACACAAGAGAAGATTCTAAAAATGGACATCACCAGATGCTCAACACCAAAATCAGATTGATTACATTATTTGCAGCCAAAGATGGAGAAACTCTATACAGTCAGCAAAAACAAGCCCGGGAGCTGACTGTGGCTCAGATCATGAGCTCCTTATTGCCAAATTCAGACTGAAATTGAAGAAAGTAGGGAAAACCACTAGACCATTCAGGTATGACCTAAATCAAATGCCTTGATTATACAGTGGAAGTGAGAAATAGATTTAAGGGACTAGATCTGATAGATAGAGTGCCTGATGAACTATGGACTGAAGTTCGTGACATTGTACAGGAGACAGGGATCAAGACCATCCCCATGGAAAAGAAATGCAAAAAAGCAAATGGCTGTCTGAGGAGGCCTTAGAAACAGCTGTGAAAAGAAGAGAGGTGAGAAGCAAAGGAGAAAAGGAAAGATATAAGCATCTGAATGCAGAGTTCCAAAGAATAGGAAGGAGAGATAAGAAAGCCTTCCTCAGTGATCATTGCAAAGAAATAGAGGAAAACAACAGAATGGGAAAGACTAGAGATCTCTTCAAGAAAATTAGAGATACCAAGGGAACATTTCATGCAAAGATGGGCTCAATAAAGGACAGAAATGGTATGGACCTAAGAGAAGCAGAAGATATTAAGAATAGGTGGCAAGAATACACAGAAGAACTGTACAAAAAAAGATCTTCATGACCCAGATAATCACAATGGTGTAATCACTCACCTGGAGCCAGACATCCTGGAATGTGAAGTCTAGTGGGCCTTAGAAAGCATCACTATGAACAAAGCTAGTGGAGGTGATGGAATTCCAGTTGAGCTATTCCAAATTCTGAAAGATGATGGTGTGAAAGTGCTGCACTCAATATGCCAGCAGATTTGGAAAACTCAGCAGTGGCCACAGGACTGGAAAAGGTCAGTTTTCATTCCAATCCCAAAGAAAGGCAATGTCAAAGAATGCTCAAACTATCCCACAATTGCACTCATCTCACACGCTAGTAAAGTAACGCTCAAAATTCTCCACGCCAGGCTTCAGCAATACGTGAACCGTGAACTTCCAGATGTTCAAGCTGGTTTTAGAAAAGGCAGAGGAACCAGAGATCAAATTGCCAACATCCGCTGGATCATCAAAAAAGCAAGAGATTTCAGAAAAATGTCTATTTCTGCTTTATTGACTATGCCAAAGCTTTTGCCTGTGTGGATCACAATAAACTGTGGGAAATTCTGAGAGATAGGAATACTAGACCACTTGACCTGCCTTTTGAAAAATCTGTATGCAGGTCAGGAAGCAACAGTTAGAACTGGACATGGAACAACAGACTGGTTCCAAATAGGAAAAGGAGTACGTCAAGGCTGTATATTATCACCCTGCTTGTTTAACTTACATGCAGAGTACATCATGAGAAATGTTGGGCTGGAAGAAGCACAAGCTGGAATCAAGATTGCCAGGAGAAATATCAATAACCTCAGATATGCAGATGACACCACCCTTATGGCAGAAAGTGAAGAGGAACTCAAAAGCCTCTTGAAGAAAGCGAAAGAGGAGAGTGAAAAAGTTGGCTTAAAGCTCAACATGCAGAAAACGAAGATCATGGCCTCTGGTCCCATCACTTCATGGAAATAGATGGGGAAACAGTGGAAACAGTGTCAGACTTTATTTTGGGGGGCTCCAAAATCACTGCAGATGGTGACTGCAGCCATGAAATTAAAAGGCGTTTACTCTTTGGAAGGAAAGTTATGACCAACCTAGACAGCATATTCAAAAGCAGAGATATTACTTTGCCAACCAAGGTCTGTCTAGTCAAGGCTATGGTTTTTCCTGTGGTCATGTATGGATGTGAGTGTTGGATTGTGAAGAAAGCTGAGTGCCAGAGAATTGATGCTTTTGAACTGTGGTGTTGGAGAAGACTCTTGAGAGTCCCTTGGTCTGCAAGGAGATCCAACCAGTCCATTCTAAAGGTGATCAGTCCTGGGTGTTCTTTGGAAGGAATGATGCTAAAGCTGAAACTCCAGTACTTTGGCCACCTCATGCAAAGAGTTGACTCATTGGAAAAGACCCTGATACTGGGAGGGATTGGGGGCAGAAGGAGAAGGGGACAACAGAGGATGAGATGGCTGGATGGCATCACCAACTCGATGGACGTGAGTTTGAGTGTACTCTGGGAGTTGATGATGGACAGGAGGTATAGCATGCTGCAATTCATGGGGTCGCAAAGAGTTGGACACGACTGAGTGACTGAAGTGTACTGATTGCAGTTAGCATCATTGCCCTGCACATGTTAAATATTAAATAAATATTTCTCTATTAAAATACAAATAAATAAATGGGTTTGAAGAAAGATCTCACATATAAAAATAGTTGTGTTCGGAATGAAAAAACTTTAAGTCATGATTTTTAAATCTTGCTTTAAAAGAGCTGAAGTCTAGAACCAGCTCTTGATCCAGTTATAGAATATTGATGCAGTTGAAAATAATAAATGATAAAACAAAGGCTTTAATTATGTTTGCAAATTGTCTGGTTACAGCTTGACCATTTTGGACAAATAAACAGTTACTGTCAGCCCCAGTAAACTGTAAATGCTAACTAAATATAGCAATCTGAATGACATTGCACTATGTAAATAGTATTGATTTTTGTGTGTGTGTTTGTATTAAGAGTAAATCACTGTTAGAAAATAGCCTTCCTCGTCAAGCATTCTAATTTAAACCTTATTATTTTAAACATCCCCCAGAGCAATCACTTTCACATTATATTCCATCCATGTATTCCAGGAGAGTACACTGAGCGCATACACACACACACACACACACACACACTATAATCCTGACAGTTTGCAGCTTGTCAGGTAAGTTTATATAAACTCTTCTTAGGTCAACCCGCTCCCCCTCATTAACCCCCCTCCGTTCATGCCCACTCAAGTTCTCCTGTGGAACCTTTGCTGTCACTACCACAGGTTGGACCCAATATCTGTATTTGCTCCATCAATTGATTCTGATTTCCCTGGTGGCTCAGACGGTAAAGCATCTGCCTACAATGCGAGAGACCTGGGATAAATCCGTGGGTCGGGAAGATCTGCTGGAGAAGGAAATGGCAACCCACTCCAGTATTCTTTCCTGGAAAAACCTATGGATGGAGGAGCCTGATAGGCTACAGTCCATGAGGTCATAAAGAGTCAGACATGACTGAGCAACTTCACTCTGATTCTGTAAACTAATTCCATTCCTGGTTCAACTGAAGATAAGGAAGTGTGATAGTGATGAGCCTAGAAAGCTTGTTTCAGGTATTGGGGTGGGGGGAATCCCTCCTTGAGCTCAAACTGGATATATATGAGTGGGACAACAAGAAACAACCCTCCCATGAACAAAACTAGGAAAATATTTTTTCATATGCCTTCGGGGGTGGTGCAGGGATGGGAAGAAATGGCCTTTGCGGTTATTCAGTCACCAACCCCATGGACTTGTGCCAGCCCTGGAGAAAGAGAGACTGTTCACTCTTAGCCCTGAGATGCAGGGACACAGCATCACTGCTTCGGTGCCCAGGGGAAATGACGGTAAGGACAAGGAGCTCCAGGTGCTTTGCCGCTCTGAGGTGGGAGCACACACCCTGCAGTGCGAACAGTGTCTGGAGAAGCGGCAGCCTTGGGCAGAGACTTTGGTGTTCGATGCTGTGCAGAGTCCAGGGGCTCTGGGCACAAGGCCTCTCTGTGTCCTCCACATCTTCAATACTAGGAAATAGCCTTCATTTAGCCTCCTTGACCTTCCCTGAGTTCCAATGGGTAGATAGGAAGGGAGGGGATGGGAGACCAGGGGAAAACAGTCAAGGGCAGCCTTAGGCCAAGGGCCTGTTTCCCCATCAATGGATACACACAACAATATCTTTGAACTATTTTGCAGAGACTGAAATCCCCTCTGGGTGGAAGAAGTTAATGATTAATGATGGTATGCTGCCCACAAATGTAGACCCTAGATCAGCTGACCCTGAAGGTTGATGATACAGACTCCTACTTACCTCACCACCACCCGTCAGAAGAATGTCCATGCCTTGATCATTTTGGACATTTAATATAAAACTTCTATCTTCCCCAAGTGAGGACACATCATTTTGATGGCATGAGCCTGCTGTGACCCTCTTTGCCTGGCAAAGCAATAGAGCTACACTTGTCTGTGTGCTGAGAAATCCCTTCAGTCGTGTCCAACTCTTTGTGACTCTATGGTAACTCTATCTATGGGATTCTCCAGGCAAGAATACTGAAGTGGGTTGCCATGTCCTCTTCCAGGGGATCTTTCTAACCCAGGATCGAACCCATGTCTCTACGCCTCCTGTATTGCAGGTGGCTCAGACAGCAAAGAATCTACCTGGATTGCAGGGTTCCATCCCTGGATTGGGAAGATCCCCAGGAGGAGGAAATGATAGCCCATTCTAGTATGCTAGCCTGGGAAATCCCATGAACAGAGGAATCTGATAGTCTATAGCTCATGGGGCCACAAAGAGCTGGGCACAACTGAGTGCCTCTCACTTTATTTCACTTCAGTATTCCATTGTGTATAAATGTGCATGCATGTGTGCTCAGTTGTTCAGTCGTGTCTGACTCTTGTGACCTCATGGACCACAGCCCGCCAGGCTCCTCTGTCCATGGGATTATGCAGACAAGGATACTGGAGTGGGTTGCCATTTCCTCCTCCAGGGGATCGTCCCAACCCAGGGATGGAACCTGTGTCTCCTGCGTCTCCTTCATTGGCAGGTGGATTCTTTACCACTAAGTCAGCTGGGAAGCCCCTTGTGTATAATATATATATATATATCTTTATCCATTCATCTGTAGATGGACTTTTAGGATGCTTCCATGTTTGGCTATTGTAAATAGTGCTGCTATAAACACTGAGGTGCAGTAATGTTTTCTAATTAGAGTTTTCATCTAAATTTTATCCAAAATTCTTAAGGGCTCTAAGAATGCAGGCTTGGGAATAAACCAGAGAAATGGCCATTACACAACTTAATTTGGACAGGCCAAATGATGAATCCTGGAGAGATTCTTCACATAACAATAGTTGAAAGAACAACTGTCCTTGGGGAGAGAAGAGAAAGCTTATTATTTAAGCTTTATATTATCGTCTTTTATTATCTTCAAGCTCATTTGCACAAGGAGACTTGCAACCACTGGTGCAAATACAAGGAAAAGCCAGTTCTCATCATCAGCATAGACCAACAATCAGGAAAACTGCCTCAGGAAGCAGTGATCTTGCTCCCATTGGAAGTATATAAGCAAGGAGACAAATCTCATCAACCACGTACAATTAACTTTTGAGCCCATGGAAGAGGGCTTATATAGAAGTAAAGGAGACTCGTTCAGCATGACTCAAGAGAGGAAAAGGGCTAGTCAGTTGAAGCTACAAGGAAATAGACTTTAGCTCATTAACAAGGGCTTATTACCAACAAAGCAGGAGGTCTTACAAGTAAGGGAAATAGCTCTTTATCACCAGGCATGTTCAAGCAGAGTTTAGCCAACTGCATAACAAGGTGGTTTTGCTTTGGATAAAATTAGAAAAATACCAGAGTACTGTGTGCAAAGTATTTTCTTAACAGCTAAACCCTCTTATCAGATGAAGCAGTGCTTAGAATTTCAGTCATGATTATGATGTGGACACTACTAATGATAACAGAAAAGACTTCGCAGCACCTCAGGTCTTCCACCATTCTAAGCACTTTATTTTTTTAAATTAGAATAGAATTGCTTTACAAGGTCATGTTAGTTTCTCTTATACAACAACATGGATCAGCTGTAAACATATATATATATATATATAATACACACATTTACATATATATATATATATATAAAATAAGTTGTAAGTTCAGTTCAGTCGCTCAGTCGTGTCTGACTCTTTGCAACCCCATGGATCACAGCACTCCAGGCTTCCCTGCCCATCACAACTCCCAGAGCTTGCTCAAACTCATGTCCATCGAGTCCTGAATAAGTATATATAAGTGTATATATAAGTATATATAAGTAATCTGTAAGTGATTATATATTTATATATATACATCTCCCCTCCCTCTTGAGCCGCCCTCCCACCCTCTGTCCCACCCCTCTAGGTCATCACAGAGCATCAAGCTGAGCTCCCTCTGCTGTACAGCAGCTCCCCACTCGCTATCTCTTTTACACATGGTGGTGTATATATTTCAATGCTACTCTTGCAATTCATTCCATCCTCTCCTCCCATTCTAAGTCATGTCATTCTAAGCACTTGAAATGTACTCACTCTTTGAATTCTCACACATCCCTATGAGGTAAGCATCATTATTATTATTTCTGTTTTTCAGATGAGTAACTGAGGCACACAGAGCTGAATTAACTTGCTTTAGGTCTCATAGCTAATAATCGGGATCATACCCAGCAAGCCCATGCTATCCACTGTCTTAAGTAACATGCCACATTAGCTACAGTGGAGTTGGGAGACTGAGAGACCCACCCATCTGCCTCAGCAACCTTGAGATATCTCCAATAATCCAGTTCACCTCAGAGAACAATTTGGACAAACCTGAACTAAAAAAGACTGTAATGGCTCTTCTGAATTGAATTTCTACATGAAGAAATTCACATAAATGCAAAACTCAGAAGACTTGGGCTCTGTAAAGCAAAATGACCTTGTCTCCTTCTTTAGCTGGACCATGTCCCCCAGGAGGGGCCATTCCTCAGCAGAGAGAAGTCTCTGAGCTGCCTACAGAGAAAATGCATTGCCTATGGCCTCACTTTTTCCCCCAAGTTCTCCAGGAAAGAGAACTTGCCTCATAGAAAAATCTCTCTTCATTTTGGGGTCACAGGTTAACAAAAAGGGAAGGAGGGAAGGGAGGGAGGAAAGAAGGGAAGAAGAAAGGTCACAAAGCAATAAGGAACAAGAAAGATACAATGACAGATAAAAAGAATAGGAAGTGATGCATGATTCTGAGTGCTAAATGTCAACCCTCTCAGAGGGTGGCGAAAAGCAGACTTTATTCATGTGATACGCTTACCTAGAATAGTCCCCTAATTCTACTCTCTCTTCTGTCTTTTGCTAGAACTGGGAAGACACATGAGCCAAGGGTCTTAACAAGAATCCACACTTTATTCCAAAGCTGCCATATGCTAGGCCTGAAACCAAACTCTCTAGCATATGTGCCCACGAGCAACTGACTGTGAATGATGACACTGAGACATCCAGCACAGAACAGCTTTATGCGTTTGTCTTCAGGAATTCCCAAAGCCTCTGCGGGCATCATAAATCCCACCATCTTGCCTTGGTCCTCTTTGGGCACTGCTGTACTCAATTCATAGACCCTAGGGCTATAAATGCTTTAAACCCTCTAGGAATTTCTCATAAATTAATACAGCCCAGCAGCTTTACCAACAGTAAACAAACACACAAGAGAGAATAGAGCAGGATATGAGAGTTGAAGGGATTTCAGAGACCATAAAATGTAACTTTCATTTTTCAGATGAGGAAATTAAGCCTCAAGGATAAAAAGTCACTAGGGCAGAAACTTGAATTTCTGATCACTATTCCATCATTTTGGGTTGAGTTTTTTTGCTCTGTCATTATTCCACATGATATGTAAGTCTCTCCAGAGCATTCTATGTTTTCTTTAACCCTTGCCTCATACAGACTATAAGGCACATAGCCTACATATCCTGTATATATCCTGTATATGTGTGTGTGTGTGTATATAATGTATATCTCCTGTATATCCTGATATATTCCTAATATACAGGCTCACAGATGAGATTCAGTCCATGTTGCTGGCCAGCCCTATGTTCCATCTATTTTGAAATAGAACAAAATTTACAAGATGTTTATTTGGCCAGAGACAAATTTCATCACAGAGGAACCCTCGGTTCTTGCTGATCTTTGTATGTTGCAAGTTTTGCTGAAGGTCTAAGTATGCTTTCTCAGGATGAATAGGTAATTCCTCATGTTGTTGATTCCAGGATAGAATGATCTCTGATGCCTGCCTCTACTCAGTACACAGTTCTAGACAGAGCTGACTGTTCTCTCTCCTTGTTGGTTCCTCTTAACATTCCCACTCTCTCTTCTCTCTCTCTCTCTTTTCTCTCTCTCTCTCTCCCTTCCTCCCTCATGTTCTTATCCTCTGTGCTTTATCTCTGTATCCACAAGTAGGCCTGAATGTCATTGTTTAGTCACTATGTCATGTCTGACTCTTTGTGACCTCATGGACTGCAGCATGCCAGGCTTCCTTGCCCTTCACTATTTTAAATTCATGTCCATTGAGTTGGTGATGCCATTCAACCATCTCATTCTCTGCCCCCTTTCTCCTCCTGCCCTAAATCTTTCTCAGCATCAGGGTCTTTTCCAGTAAGTCCGCTCTTCACATCAGGTGGCCAAAGTGTTAGAGCTTCAACTTCAACATCAGTCCTCCCAGTGAATATTCAGGGTTGATTTCCTTTAGGGTTGACTGGTTTGATCTGAATATGCTGAAATTTCAGTACATAGTGGAGGGCAAGGCTCAACTTAGACCTTGAGCTTAAATTGCACCTCTAATCATCGTTTCCAATTTTCTTTCTAACGAAGTCGGGGCAACTGTGAAGAGTGCTGCTTACAGAGATAAATAATAGCATTTTTTGATTTTAACCATAGAATTGTACAAGTATCCATGAAATCTACTGATATAATAGCATTAAATTTTAAATAAATGCATACCTACATGCATAATAAATGGATAGCTCTTTTTCACAGTAGAATTCCAATGAATGAGTGAATAAGGGAAAGGAGAAATCTAGAATCACCAGAAGCCAAACACCACAGTAAAAAACATCAGAGATAAGATGCATGAGTTAGAGGAAGAGAATCTGAGGAGAAAGAGGACTTGCGTAATCTCAAAATATCTCACCCAATATGTTTTTTCAACATCAAAAGAAAAGATAACAATTTTGCAGTAGGAAAGCTTGAGAAATGCCAAGTCAACCAAGTGATCAAGGTAATCAACCCTCGTGATGAGCTATATTGACATCATGGACCCCTTGATATGGTCCCTGGAAAACACTACATCATTTTCAGGGCATTCTTGGCAAAAACACATAACCACTCCAATGTCATGAAACCATTGCTCAAATTCACATTGAGAGACAGTCTGCAAAATAATTCATCAGTACTCTTTAGAAATGCCAAGGCCATGAAAGACAATGAAAGAATGAGAAACTGTTTAAAATTGGAGAGATCTAATGGAGAAGGCAGTGGCACTCTACTCTTGCCTGGTACTCACAGTATTCTTGCCTGGAAAATCCCATGGACAGAAGAGCCTGGTAGGCTGCAGTTCATGGGGTCGCTAAGAGTCAGACACAACTGAATGACTTCACTTTCACTTTTCACTTTCATGCATTGGAGAAGGAATTGGCAACCCACTCCAGTGTTCTTGCCTGGAGAATCCCAGGGACGGGGGAGCCTGGTGGGCTGCCATCTATGGGGTCACACAGAGTCGGACATGACTGAGGCAACTTAGCAGCAGCAGCAGCAACAGATATTAACAACTAAATGCAATGTAGCATCTTGAATTGGATCTTAGAAGAATGATATTGAAAAATTTGGTGAATTTTGAAGAAACTCTGTAATTTAGTTAATAATATTGTACCAATGTTAACTCCCTGGTTTTGATAATTGAACTATAGTTATATAGTTATACAAGACATTAACATTGTTAATACCTGGTAAGGCATACAAGGAAACTCTTTGTACTATTTTTGAAACTTTTTTCTAAGTCTTAAAATTCAAAATTAAATATTTTTTAAAAGAGTATTCTACTTTGATTTTCATCCTGTCCTTGTACCTTGCATGTGTCTTCTAGAAGTATTCCTGTCCTTGGTCAACATACTAAGAAAATAGCAACCAGTCGCAACACTGATTTCTTGGACAGTTCATAGCAAACTGGACAGGAAGGTTTGATTCTAATTATTTAACCCAAACTACTATGTATAGATGCCATGAAGTAAAATCAAACAAATAATGGGATTTATACTTAATACATGCCTCTCAAAGCCTCAGTTTCTTATGATTGTGATGAAAGAAATGCTTATAGAGGGAAGAGAAAGAATTCAGTCCTCACAAATCAGTTGCATTTTGGAGTTAGATGTCCATAACATTTATTTGCCTTTGAAATACATTTGTTGTTTATCCCTTAAGCTCATAGTTTTTGTTGTATCTTGATTTCCATAGCAACAATCTTTACCAATAATAACATTTTCCAGGAATGTAATCCTTATGTTTGGCAAGAGTTATATTTCCAGAAAGATGGAGTAACACATGCAGCTGGGCTATTTCTACAGTAACTACATTTAGGATCATGTTGTAAAAAGAGGTGTGCATAATGGGAACTGTATTTCCATTTCTTAGAAAAAGGCCAAAGATTATCCTACAAGGACAGACAAACTCTTGATAACTATTATTCATTGAGTGTCTTCTGGATGCTTGATACTTGACCTGTATCATTATAATTAATTTCATGTCAGAACTTTGAGATAGCTATCATTATACTCATTTTTAAAAATGAGAAAACTGCTATTCAGTCTAATAGGTAGTGGGAACCAATAGTCAGATACTGATTCCTCTGCCTCCAAACCACACAAGTCTCTTCCTCATAACAGGAAGTCCAAGACATCAAAAGTCTATTATCTTTAGCTAGAGAGTCATGATGCCTTAGCCAGGTGAATGCCTGAAAAATACACACAGACTTTTTGTCTGAGAGTATTGATGATGTTGTTTGTGCTGGCGGTGTCAGAATTATCTGAGCACTTGCTTTTATCCAGCTGATATCACAAGGAACAGTTCTGCTTCCTGTTCAAAAAATCCTAAGGACATCAGGAAGGCAGACTTAACAAGCCCTCCTTGGGCACCTTCCAGAGGAGTTGCCATTTACGCTGAGTCTTGAGAAAAGAGTTCTACAGCCAGACAAGTGTGGGAACCACATTCCAAGCTGAGAAAACAACACGCAGAAAGATACAAAGGCATAACTGGGAAGAACTGCATGTATACAGTATAGATCAAATAAAGGGACTCACGTGGTGCCTACATGCAAGAAACACAGAGTTCAGTCACTACTGATACCTGGATAGAACTCGCAATCTCACTAGAGAGACCCAACCTCTAAACAGGAAGCTGGTGAGTTTTAAAAAGAATAGCAAAAACTCATCTCCCGCTACCCTGTAAAACGCCCCTCAAGCATCTGACCCTCTCCTCACTTTTTTCTACATCTCTAGCATATGCTTGTGTGTTAAGTCGCTTCAGTCGATCTGACTCTCTGCAACTGTACGGACCACAGCCTTTCAGGCTCTTCTGTCCATGGGATTCTCCAGGCAAGAATACTGGAGTGAGGAGCCATTCCCTGCCCCAGGGATGTCTCTAGCACATTACTGCCTAATTTGAAAAATAAGAGCACCAAAGGCTGTCTACTTCTCAATGTTTATTCGGTCAAAAACCTAATGGTATATCTTTTATTTTTTAGTGAAGATAGCGTATATATCTGTTATTCTTTTTTTAGCTGTGCTGGGCCTTCATTGCTGTGAGCAGGCTTTCTCTAGCTGTGGCCAGGTGGGAGCTGCTCTTCTGGTGGAGGGTGGTCTTCTGGCTGTAGGGGTGTCCCTCGTTGCAGAGCACAGGCTCTAGGCACACGGACTTCAGTAGCTGCCGCGTGTGGGCTCCAAGTCAGTGGGCTTCAGTAATTGGGGCACATGGACTTTGTTGCCCCATGGCATGTGGAATCTTCCCAGACCAGGGATCGAACCCGTGTCTCCTGCACTGGCAACCAGATTCTTACCCTCTGTATGACCAAGTGAAAGTGACAGTGAAAGTCGCTCAGTCGTGCCGGACTCTTTGCAACCCCCCATGGATTATACAGTCCATGGAATTCTCCAGACCAGAATAATGGGGTGGGTAGCCTTTCCCTTCTCCAGGGGATCTTCCCAACCCAGGGATAGAACCCAGGTCTCCCCCAGGGAAGTCCTAAAGCTGTTATTCTTGCCAATCAACTTCCTTGATATAGAAGCCTGATTCAAGTGAAAGGATTTGTCATTTTTACTCTGAAAACTCTATCCCGCCATCTCACTCATGTGTTACGTCACCTTCAGCAATGACAGAACAAATACAGAGCAGTGGGAAATGGACCTGCTGTTTATCATTAGCTATGTGTCTTAAGCATTGACCATATTCAGTGAATATTTATTGGATGCCCACTCTGCACCAGTTTCAGAGGAATCATCTTATGTAATCTTCACAACCACTCCAAGAGGAAAGCTCTAGGTTTACTGTTTTCAGTTTAGAAGAAGAAAGTGAGGCCAAAAAAAAAAAGATTAAGTAAGCTGTCCAAGAACATCAATAAGCAAGCAGTAGAACCGAGAATTGACCTGAACTATATCTGACAACATGCAACAGCATGTATATCTGTCTGAAATCCTTGAATGATTATCCTAGGTCTGAGGCATGACCCTGGACTCTGCAGACTGCCCTAGTTCTAGGTGAAATTGAGGATGACTGTCATCAATAAACCATACTCTAACCCCCAAACAAATTTTAATATGAGTACTCTTAACTTCCTTTTAAAGAAACATGTGATCTGTCAGGAGCAGCCGTGGACATTTGGAGCTTTCATTAAAAAAAGAAGAGAATGAGGTGCTCTAAGGGGACATCTTCCCAATACAAAGAGGCCATCTGGCTAGTGGCACAAACCCACTGGGACCCAGGCATCGCTGCATGCTGGCAAAGAAAGCGAGATCTCATGTCCCCCAAGGCTATCACAGGAGGAACACTGTGGGGAAGCAAACTGAATGTGGGGCAAAGGAAACATTTCAAGTGAAATGCTTCAATTCTATCTGTCTTTTACTTTACTCTCTTGCACACCTGTGGTGCTAAGGACTTAAAGAGTTTGAATAACTTGCCCAAGAAACACACAGTTAATATGTAACAGAACAAGTGCTCCCAAAAGCCTTCTATTTCCTTTTCTGTTTCTCTAATATCAGAATTGTCCTGCCTTTCATCTGATGCTTGCAGCCTTACAGGAAAGCTGAGGGGAGGCTCAGAAGCCATTCTGTTATGAGTAAGTCCTAGCGTGCCTCAAACCTCATTTTGTCTCACCTCTTCCCTCTCATAATAGGGACATAATCCCTCCTTCTAATGGGTTTGAGGAGCTTAAATTAAGTGATAGATGTATTAGCATGATGAAGAGCACAGGACAAGCTCAGGACACAAAAAAACTCAAATTGATATTTGGATTCTGATAGAGCCATATATCCCTCATTAGTATACATCTTGGAAAAAGAATAACAGTAAGATTAGGAAGGTAA
Source organism: Bison bison bison (assembly GCF_000754665.1). NCBI lineage: Eukaryota > Metazoa > Chordata > Mammalia > Artiodactyla > Bovidae > Bison > Bison bison. The sequence goes on along the minus strand of NW_011494951.1, from coordinate 7,808,578 downwards.
GGAGGAAGAAGAAGATCAAAATTAGGAAAAAATAGCAAGGAAAGTAGGAAGGAGAAAAAGTAAATGCATTGACCAAGGAGCACCCAACCAGCTGAAGCTCTCCCAAGACCTCTCATCCTCCTTCTCCACATTGTTACACTCTCTTCTCCTCTCTGGGATAAATTTAAAACCTGCTCTCTAGGGAGTTCCAAGAGCCATCTTTACTCATTGCTTGAAATAGTTAAATAAAGCCTTGCTGAGATAATGGTTGAGCAAAGGTTTGGACAGTATGGGATATACTTTGAAAATTTATGGTTTGTAAAAAAGAAGAATGGGCCAGAACTAGGGTTACTTGAAGCCAGACTATGTAACAGCACTGTGAAAGGTCGTATTCATCAGAGTTCTCAGTTACAAAGAGTAGAACCTGACTCTGGTTGATTAAAGTAGAAAATAAACTTATTAAAAAGCTATTGGGAAGACCATAGACTTGCCAGGAGTCTGGACAACCAAAGTTTGAAAATGAACAAGAACAAAAGATGGTGGTTTTCATCACTGCCACCAGAATTCTGGTGAGTGAGAATCTTCTGGTTAATGAGGAAGCCACATAGGCTTGGCAAGAGACATTTAAAGATCAGTGAAAGTAGATTATCAAGTTCAGACAGTTCTCTTCTCCTTTGGCACAGATTGGAACTGAAAATGACAGCTCCCACTAGTGTGACCTCTTTTATGTTCTAAAGGAAAGGTCACAAAGCTCCAGCTGGGAAATCAGAAGCCTTCAATTGCAAGTGCATTGTGGCCACTAACCATTTGGCTGGTGACCCTGAGAATCACGTAAATTCGGTCCTGTTCAAGTTCTGCATTTTCCAGGTCGTGATAGTAACCCCCAACCTATTCTTGCACAGGGCTGCTGTGAGAAGTAAATGGGAATAAAGATATGAATGGTCTTGAAAACTCGTAAGTCTCTGCACAATGCTAAGAATCTTCCTCATGATCATTAGTTTTTTAATTATTGCTAGAAAGTGATATTGTTGTCGCTGTTGTTCAGTCACTAAGTACTGTCCAACTCTTTGCCACTCCAAAGGACGATAGCACGCCAGGCTCCTCTGTCCTCCACTGTCTCCCAGAATTTGCTCAAATTCATGTTCATTGAGTCAGTGATGTTATCCAACCATTTCATCCTCAGTCACCCCCTTCTTTCTTTGCCTTCAATCTTTCCCAGCATCAGGGTCTTTTCCAATAAGTCAGCTCTTTGCATCAGGTGGTCAAAGTATTGGAGCTTCAGCTACAGCATCCGTCCTTCTTTACCACCAGACACATCCACAACTGAGCATCATTTCTGCTTTGGCCCAGCCACTTCATTCTTTCTGGAGCTACTAGGAATTGCCCCACACTCTTCCCTAGTATCATATTGGACACTTTCCAACTTAGAGGGCCCATCATCCAGCATCATATCTTTTTGCTTTTTCATGCTACTCATGAGGGTCTCACAGCAAAAATATTGGAGTAGTTTGCCATTCCCTCCTCTGGCAGACCACGTTTTGTCAGAACTCTCCACCATGACTTGTCCATCTTGAGTGGCCCTGAATGGCATGGCTCATAGTTTCACTGATTGCTGCAAGCCCCTTTGCCACAACAAGGCTGTGACCCATGAAGGGGAGAAGGTGATATAGCACATGTCAAAAGCAGTCTCAAGGACAGTCACCCCAGGGTCAAACTATGGCTCCATCTCTTACCAACTTGGTGGCCTTGGAAAAGCCTAGTTGGCTTTTTTAGCCTTAGTTTCTTCATTTAATAGGTGGGGAGAAGATGGACTTTTTCACAAAATTAGCATGAAGGTCAAAAGAGATATTACATGTGATGCAGTGCCTGGGACTCAAAAAAAAAAAAAAAAGTAATAGAGATTATTAATCAAAATAGTCATCAAGACAGTATGGTACTGGCACAAAGACAGAAATATAGATCAATGGAACAAAGTAGAAAGCCCAGAGATAAACCCACAAACCTATGGACACCTTATCTTTGACAAAGGAGGCAAGAATATACAATGAATTAAAGACAATCTCTTTAACAAGTGGTGCTGGGAAAACTGGTCAACCACTTGTAAAAGAATAAAACTAGAACACTTTCTAACACCATACACAAAAATAAACTCAAAATGGATTAAAGATCTAAGTGTAAGACCAGAAACTATAAAACTCCTAGAGGAGAACATAGGCAAAACACTCTCCGACATACATCACAGCAGGATCCTCTATGACCCACCTCTCAGAATATTGGAAATAAAAGCAAAAATAAACAAATTGGGCCTAATTAAACTTAAAAGCTTCTGCACAACAAAGGAAACTATAAGCAAGGTGAAAAGACAGCCTTCAGAATGGGAGAAGATAATAGCAAATGAAGCAACTAACAAACAACTAATCCCAAAAATATACAAGCAACCCCTACAGCTCAAATACAGAAAAATAAACTACCCAATCAAAAAATTGGCCAAAGAACTAAATAGACATTTCTCCAAAGAAGACATACAGATGGCTAACAAACACATGAAAAGATGCTCAACATCACTCATTATCAGAGAAATGCAAATCAACACCACTATGAGGTACCGTTTCACGCCAGTCAGAATGGCTGCGATCCAAAAGTCTACAAGCAATAAATGCTGGAGAGGGTGTGGAGAAAAGGAAACCCTCTTACACTGTTGGTGGGAATGCAAACTAGTACAGCCACTATGGAGAACAGTGTGGAGATTCCTTAAAAAACTGGAAACAGAACTGCCTTATGACCCAGCAATCCTACTGCTGGGCATACACACTGAGGAAACCAGAAGGGAAAGAGACACATGTACCCCAATGTTCATCGCAGCACTGTTTATAATAGCCAGGACATGGAAGCAACCTAGATGTCCATCAGCAGACGAATGGATAAGAAAGCTGTGGTACATATACACAATGGAGTATTACTCAGCCATTAAAAAGAATACATTTGAATCAGTTCTAATGAGGTGGATGAAACTGGAGCCTATTACACAGAGTGAAGTAAGCCAGAAAGAGAAACACCAATACAGTGTACTAAGGCATATATATGGAATTTAGAAAGATGGTAACAATAACCCTGTATACGAGACAGCAAAAGAGACACTGATGTATAGAACAGTCTTATGAACTCTGTGGGAGAGGGAGGGGGGGATGATTTGGGAGAATGGCATTGAAACATGTATAATATCATATATGAAATGAGTCGCCAGTCCAGGTTCGATGCATGATACTGGATGCTTGGGGCTGGTGCACTGGGAGGACTCAGAGGGATGGTATGGGGAGGAAGGAGGGAGGAGGGTTCAGAATGGGGAACACATGTATACCTGTGGTGGATTCATGTTGATATATGGCAAAACCAATACAATATTGTAAAGTTAAAAAATAAAAAAAAATTTTTAATTAAAAAAAATATGCATTAGTAATAGTAATAAGACTAGATCAAGCTTCATCTTCCCCTAGTTACTACTAATCCTCTCATCACCTATGGAAATTGATTACATTTGATTCTAGAACATCTCTTGAATTATTGTTTGTAACTAATACCTATTTTTTTATTTATATTTTGTTGCTGTTGTTGTCATTGACTTACCATCTCTTAGAGTTCTGTTTAACAGGATTGATTTTCACCACAACCAAGAAAGCTAAAAAGCCTTCAAGAATCCTTGCCCTTCTTCTGTATCTGTCACAGCAAGTAAAGGGTTACCAGGGACTGAAGACTTGCTGAAGCATAAGGCATCTGACCTTGTCAGGAACCCTCGGGCTTTTGCCAGCACTTCTGCTCATCTCTGCACACAGCCCTCCATGGAAAAGTACTGCCCAGACTCTATGAATTATTAATCTCATCATGACATCAAATACCCAATAGATAAAAGGAACCAGTGGCCTCCACAATGAGATTCTCAGAGAAAGCCAAGAGTCTGTGATATCCTTTTGACCACAATCAAGATTTTTTCTGCTCCCCCCTGGGGAAGAGGACAACCTCCCTTATTCTCCGCTGCATCCTCGAGAGCCATCAAGTGCTGTAAAATACAGCTGATTCCCTTGGAGGGCTGATCTAACCCTGTTTTCAGTTGATGATGCCACACCAACTTTAAATATTTCTGTTTTGAGTTCAAGAGAACTGGAGCATAAGAAGGGACTCAAGGTCTTTTCAGTTGTCTGTTTTCCCTTCAAGGACCAGTTGCTGGATCCAACCAGATCAAAATTGCCAGAGAATAGAAAATGCTTGACACATGGAAAATTCCAGTGGTAAATGTCTGTAGGTCATATTCCATGTTAATCAACAGGGCTTTCAGCCAAGTTCTCAGTAAGGCTAACCTTTGAAAGAATGCATTTGTTTTTTTTAAGTCAGAGAGAAAAAAATGGCAGGAAAGAAATATCGTGGCTCAAGAAATTTGAGCTCTGTAGCCTTGAGCTTTCTTTCCAAAGCATTTAGTGAGCATAGGTACTCTGGAGTATATAGACATGCCCAGCAGTGAAAACCACCTACCACTTACGTAACGCCAAGTGCATATCAGATTCTGCTAGGTGGTTCACTCATAATGTCTAATCTACCCTCACAACAACCAAAGGATATGGGGTTTCTGACCCTTTTGCTTTTGAGGAAACTGATGTTTGATAATAAGACATGCAATGACTAGGATCAGCAGAGTTGAAATTTAAACCGAGATTCGTCTGAATCTAGACATCCTTAAGAAACATAATTTAGCAGGAGAGCCTGACTGCTAGTGCCCAAACAATATACAATTAGCAAGACAGAATTAAATCTGCAACAGCTAGAGAGTATCTAAAACTGTAGGGAGGGAATAGAGTGAACAACTGCTCTGGTTTGTCCAAGACTGATGAGTCTCTCAGGATGCAAAAATTTCAGTGCTAAAGCTGAAGCCATCTGGGATAAACCAAGATAATTAACCACCCCAGATGTAGAGGATCAGGTACTAAAGGACAGCTTGTACCCAGGTAAGAAGTTTGACCTTTGTCCTGTAAAGAACAAGGTGACTGACAGACACATGTCTGTTTTGAAAGGGGAGGGAGACAGAGAGATAATTCTGGCTGCTGGGTGTATAATGATTAGAGATGATGAGAGTTGTGGGCTTGAAAAAGAAGGAAGACTAGGAGAAGGGCATGAAGAGGTGGGAAGCAAAAAAATCACATATTTCCTTTTAGCTGGAACACTTCAATTCTAAGATTAGACTTTCAAACAATGAAATCTAATCTCATCAAAACAGAAGACTACATGATATACTGATTAAATAGACTAGAACATTTTAGCCTATAATTCCATACTTACTTGTTACAGGTTGAAGTATGTTCTCCACCATCCTCAGTTCAGTTCAGTTCAGTCCCTCAGTCGTGTCTGACTCCTTGCAACCCCATGAATCGCAGCACACCAGGCCTCCCTGTCCACCACCGATTCCCGCAGTTCACCCAAACTCATGTGCTTCGAGTCGGTGATGCCATCCAGCCATCTCATCCTCTGTCGTCCCCTTCTCCTCCTGCCCCTAATCACTCCCAGCATCAGGGTCTTTTCCAATGAGTCAACTCTTCTCATGAGGTGGCCAGAGTATTGGAGTTTCAGCCTCAGCAACAGTCCTTCCAATGAACACCCAGGACTGATCTCCTTTAGGATGGACTGATTGGATCTCCCTGCAGTCCAAGGGACTCACAAGAGTCTTCTCCAGCACCATAGTTCAGAAGCATCAATTCTTCAGTGCTCAGCTTTCTTCACAGTCCAACTCTCACATCCATACCTCCCTTTAAAAATTGAAGTCCTAACCCCTAGTACCTGAGATTGTGACATTATTTGGAAATAGGGCTGACTCACTGTACATATAATTAGTTAAGATAGGGTCATATAATCATAGAATGGACCTCTAATCCAATATGACTAGGTCCTCATAAGAAGACAAGATACAGGGAGGATGTGATGACAAAGTAGACATTGGAATTACACAGCTGCAAGTCGAAGATGGTCCACAAACCCCCCAAATCTAAGAAGAAGCAAGAAAAGATTCCCCTACATGTTCCAAAGGGAACCTGGCTCTGCTGCCACCTTGACTTAGACAGACCTTCTGGCCTCTAGAACTGTGAGACAATTTCTTTCCTTTTAAGACACCCATTTTGTGGTACTTCAGTACAACATCCCTAGGAAACTCAGTCGTGATTGGCTCTTGGCAATCCTATGGACTATATACCCCACCAGGCTCCTCTGTCCATGGAATTTTCCCAGCAAGAATACTCGAATGGGTAGCCATTCCCTTCTCCAGGGGTTCTTCCTGACCCAGGGATCAAGCCTGGATCTTCTGCATTGCAGGTGGATTTTTTTACCATCTGAGCCACCAGGGAATCCCCAGGAAAGTAATCCAGTAGCCCAAATATGTACAGACTGTTTTACCAGTAAGATGTAGAATGGAGATAGGGCAGAATGTCAAAAAAATCTGCTAAGAATCTTCTAGAAAGCAGGTACGAAGCTGAATGCTGTCTTGGGACTTTTTCAGTGAATCAGGACAACAGTTCCCCCTAACAATCCAGGGGGATTTTTAGGTGGGAAATTGAGACCCAGAAGGAAGTGGTAGCTCATTCATTACTACACAGCCAGGAAGTAGCAGACCCTGTGTTTGAACTCACATGTTGCTGCTGCTGCTAAGTCACTTCAGTCGTGTCCAACTCTGTGTGACCCCATAGACAGCAGCCCACCAAGCTCCCCCGTCCCTGGGATTCTCCAGGCAAGAACACAGGAGTGGGTTGCCATTTCCTTCTCCACTGTATCTGACTTCAAATTTCTCCCTTGAATTTCCTAAAAGGAGTGACAGGGAAGCCAAGGCAGTGAGCCAGCTGGCACTAGAGAACCTGGCAGAGTGCTAAGTAATTTACAAAACATGAGAAAACACAGTTTTGAGGGTACTGGAGTTGGAATGGAGGGGCAGACAGAAGGACTTCTTGCCCTATGGCTCTGTGACCGTTTAACACGATGGCATCTTTATCAGCAGGACTCGCCTCTCATCCTCCTTTGGGCTCTGGAACACAGTGGGAGGCAGGGACAAAGAGTGTTAAGAGAGAGCTGAGAAGTCTTTTCAGAAGCTTCCAGGCCTTATAAGGAAGAGATTTCTTAATTACTTTCTAGATGAACATCTGATTATAAATATCATTTGCAAGCCCCACCTGCCTTGGATGTCTTCTGTTTTTAAAGTTGATGTTCGAAGAATGTTAAAATCCTAATATGTATCTTCATCTCCCATGGAAAACAGAACAATGATTATTTCGGGCCTCAGGAAGTTGGGATCCAGTCACAGAATGCATCATTACCCTTATATAATCCAGAAGAACGAGGAATAGACCCAATGAGAAATCTCAGAGGAAAACATGCCACCTGCAGAATCAGCCTGAGTCATTGCTCCAAGTGAGAGGCTGCATTTAAATCAGGATTTAATTTTTTAAAATTTCAACCAATGACCCTTTCACCCTGACAATGAGGCTGTCATCTTTAGAGATGAGCCAGTATGTTTTTCTCTGTGTGTTAAATATTTTCTTGCCATAATATTCATAGCATAGAGGCAAGGCCCAGGGTCTGAGGCCAGGAAATATGATGCCAGTCCCCACTGTGTGATTTAGTACATCATGTTCCTCTCTGAGTCTCAGTTTCCTTACCTAGAAAATTACTTTTTTTATTTTGATTAATTTATCTGTCTTCTGGTTATACTTCCCTGTCACTCCCTCCTTTATCCCATCTTCTTTCATGCTCGACTCCCCATGTTTCCATTGTCATGATGGAGACAATGGAAATTGAGAATTTGGTGACCAGATACAGGAAGGACCCAAATTCATTCATTCATTCATTTTATTGAGCACTATATGTCTCAATCAAGTGCTAGGTTTGGAACTACAAGAATAGAGCATCACTTTAGGCCAGTAGGATCCTACAGTCCTGGTGAGGAGAGAGAGAAATAAATGGTTAATTATTAGTTAGTATTATATGCAAGGAAACACTCAAATATAATGGAAGCGGTTATTACAGGGCTTTAGCCAGCCCATTTGGGGCATGAAAAGTTCTCCAGAGGAGGGAAATATGGGGAAAAGAGGGAGACATATTCTAGGAATAAGGAGCACTGAGAATAAGAAAAAGTTCAAGAGTTCAGTATTTATAAAATTTTAGGGCATGTGGCAAAGGCAGAAGTTGTTGTTGCTCAGCTCTAAGTCTTGTTCAACTCTGAAACCCCGTGGACTGCAGCATGCCAGGCACCTTTGTCCTCCACTGTTTGGAGTTTGGTCAAATTCATGTCCATTGAGTCAGTAATGCTATCTAACTATCGCATCCTCTGCCACCCTCTTCTCCTTTTAAGCCTTCAGTCTTTCCCAGCATCCGGGTCTTTTCCAATGAGTTGAGTCTTCACATCAGATGGCCAAAGTATTGGAGCTTCAGCATCAGTCCTTCCAATGAATATTCAGGACTGATATCCTGTAGGGTTGGACTGGTTGGATCTCCTTGTAGTCCAAGGGACTCTCAAGAGTCTTCTCCAGGATCACAGTTCAAAAGCATCAATTCTTTGGCACTCAGCTTTCTTTATGGTCCAAAGCAGAGGAAAAGAGTCAAATGGCAAAATGCCTTATGGGTCTTTCTTGTTTAGGAAAACGAGTGACTTACCAGTCATGGTCCACGTAATCACTTTGGTGATGCTGCCATTTCCAACCGTGAGTCCAGAATTGTCCTATCCTTGAGCATGAAGGACATCATTGAGAAGAGTGATAAGAACTACTGCATGATGTTCCAAAGGATTAGAACCAACTGATAGCGGCTACAGAAAAGTAAGAATCTTAAACAATCAATGTTATTACATTGAAAGAGGATGTCTAAAGGAGCAATAAATTCTCCATCAATGACTGGTCTATCACATGCTAGAAATGCATCATGGTTGGACAGCATACGCTATAAAATCTCTTCCAAACCAGTGAAGCTTAATCTGTGTCCATTTTCCTTCCCAGTGGACAGTCACTGAATCATTTATAAAAGAGAACACAGACTAAACTGATGCCACTTCTAAGAGTTTTCACCAACTTCTTTTTTTTATAAAGTCTTTCTTCCCCACTTACTCAATATGGGATTCATCTTCAGAAGCTTTCTATCCATTAGACAAGTTGTATTTATCTAACAATTGCTGCTGCTGCTAAGTCACTTCAGTCGTGTCTGACTCTGTGCAACCCATAGACGGCAGCCCACCAGGCTTCCCATCCCTGGGATTCTCCAGGCAAGAACACTGGAGTGGGTTGCCATTTCCTTCTCCAATGCATGAAAGTGAAAAGTGAAAGTGAAGTCGCTCAGTCGTGTCCGACCTTTAGCGACCCCATGAACTGCAGCCTACCCAGCTCCTCCAACCATGGGATTTTCCAGGCAAGAGTACTGGAGTGGGTTGCCATTGCCTTTTCCATCTAACAGTTATGTAACTTTATATTTCAGTAGTACAAACTCAACAGCAGTATTGTGATTTAACTAGAGACTTCTGAACATTGAAACTAGTCTAACCATCTGGGGATTTAAGATTGGAAACCTCCAGAGAATATAATCTCTAAGGTTCCCTCCAGCAATGAGGGTCTATGACTAGGGATTTGAGTGAGAGAGAGGAGTGAGAAGTCTGATCCCCTCAAGATTTCAAGGACATGTTCTAATAAAAGAAAGCACAAGTGAGTATGTATGTACTTCAGTGAGGAGGGAGAGCCATTGAGAGGGAAGATGTCAAGAACAGTGTGGAAAAGCAAGAAGCATGGAATTACATGGACAGAGGATAGGGTGCATGGGTATGCAGATCTGGCCATGGACTGACTACTTATTGGCAAGTATTTCACCTCTCTGGATGTCACTGCCTCTTTTGTATATCGGGCCACTGATTCTTAGCCTGAAAGTGCCATTGCAAAGATGAAATAAAACAGTGTATGCAACACATCTAACTATCCTCGGCACGAAGTAGGTTTTCAAAGGACAGTGGCTATCATAAGACAAGGATGCTTCCATCAAGAAGTTTAGACACCAAGGAGCTCTTTAATTTGTTTACTGCTCGGAAAGAGGAGAGTCTTTATTGCTCTAATGACAGTTAGATGACTTTAGGAGCTGCCGAGGGATAGTGTGCCATTGTCACTGTAGATAATAAAAGCAGAACAGAGAGGAGAATTAATGAGGAAACCAGACAAATCCAAAATGCTGGGCCATCATCTGTCTGGACTGCATCAATGCAGGGGAGGGAGGGAATGACGTAAGTGTTTATTTCTAACTCTCTCTCAGAATGCTGAGTGTTTTCAGTCTGGCTTCTGCATTTAGAGCTCCCAACACACCTTGATTTCAAACTGCATCCCTTTTTAAATCTTCTGTTGCTGTTGTTGTTGGCCTGAATCCCTAAAACACCTGTGTGCATAATTATGTTCCTGGAGTGTGGGTAGGAAGGTAATAACCATATGCTCCTCCAGAACTAGGAAATGTGGCACAGAGATTGTCCTCCTAAGAGTTAAACTAAAAGGTCAGTACCCTTAAAATAAGATCCCAAAGACAAGGCAGCAGGATGCAGGCTAAGCTCAATGAAAATATTAAGGTGTCTATGGAAAAATTATTTTGATCAGAAGGAAACTGATCAGCTTGGAAACAGAGAACCAGAGAGGCAATGGGTCCAGTGTGATCCAAGCCCTCTCCAAGATCTTGTTGCTTATCCAGTGTATTGGAATCACCTTGAGGACAAAGCCCCAAATTCCTCACATGGCTCATGAGACTCTACATCATTCACCCCAGCACATTTCTCCTCATCTTACTTCCCCTCTTCAGTCCACTCTCTCCCTGGCCTTCTTGTTGCTTATGCAGTGTCTGTTCTCTCACCCAGGGCTTGTTTTTACCTAAACTTGGCATGGCTTTCCTGCCCCTTCACTTCACTGCTTAAATTTAACTGTACCTTATCCTTCTTGAACATCTTGTTTAAAATCCTACAGGGACTTCCCTAGTGGGTCAGTTGTTAAGACTCTGTGCTTCCAATGCAGGGGGCATGAATTTGCTCCCTGATTGGGGAACTAAAATCCCACATGCTGTTCAGCCAAAAAATAAAACATAGCCAACAAAGAGTCAGGGACCCAGAACGTGCTTATAGCTTGTGAAATGGCCAGACATTGTCCTGGGACCTAGGAAAACAAGGCAGAAAGAAACAAGCAAAAAAGTCAGGTGCAAAAGCTAACAAACATGCTAGGAAGGGCTGGTTTAAAAAGTTGAAGGAGAGGTTCAGTCTGCACAACATAAATGGGTGAAATATTCAATCTCACAGATTGTGAAACTGCAGCAATATTTCCTGAGCAAGGAAGAAAGTCATCCAGAAGAAACTTATTTATTGGAGCAGGGTTTCATAGTCATGAATCTGGCTGGCTAAAGCAAGTGAATATCTCCTAGAATATTTATTCACTGTGCCATTTAAATCTACTTAGTAAATTTTTAAAATTGTTTTCCCCCAGCCTCTCATTTTCTGAGACTTTAATCCTAGCAATGGAGGTTTGTGACGTCGTTGGGTCTTTAAGAAAGGGAAAATGATAACTCAGCTTCATTCCAATTTGGCAGAAGCATCCCAGATAGAAGTTGGAGATATCAGATGATCCTATGACTCTCAGATCCAGCAAATGCCCTTTTCTCTGACTGCACTCTCACTAAGAAGGGTTCTGATTATAACTTGGCTGTTCCTACAGTTCTCTAGTGAAAGAAAGATCTGGAAATGTGGACCTGGACTTTCTGTCTTCCTATGTCAATATATTTTTCAGTGTGTGTGAGTGATACCCAAAGCCCTACTGAATAATTAACTTGTGGTTTTTTAATGGTTTTGTATGTTTGAGTCTGTCATACTATAGCAAGAAGCTCACTTGAGCACCTTGATGGAGATAGGAAGGATAAGCCTATGGACATTTACATCAGGGAAGAATGGAAGGAGTGGGGAGGGGATGGACTTTCTTGGTTACCAGCTTCTGGTTGCCTCCTAATTACCATCTGGTTCTATGTGGATCATCTGGGGAAACATAAAGAATGTGGAAAGTGTGTGTGTGTTTGTTTCACTATTCCAGAATTTTCTTTGGGTAACCAGAAGTGGGAGGAAATGTGGTTGGAATTCTGAAGGATACCACCAGACCTAGAGAGGAAGAAGAACAGTCCATTTGCCAGTTCAGTCCCTCTGAGGAGCTGGGGTTTGGAGAATGGACCTGAGAAACAGACTCCTAGGACCCAAGGTCCAGGGTACCCATGGTCAGTCTTGGTGCAGGGGGAATACAGCCATCCTCCTCAAAGGACACTAAGAGTCGAACAAGAAACTGGACAATCAAACAATCCAGTAGGCAAAGCTTGAGTCAATAATAATTCAAAGGTCAAAAATGAATAGTGGTGCAAGTGTCTGAGAATCTGAAGATCTTGACACATGTTACAGATGAATTGGCATCTCGCTTATCCTTCTCTTCCCTCACTCAGCATGCAGACACATCCGGATTCTGACTTTGCACGTTGCGTGTCACTTGACACTGCTTTCCGATGCCACAAAGCACAGTGACCTGGGAAAATGATATTGGTGGAATCATTTTTGTTTCTTCAATATTAGGACCCCTGCCCTACTCTCTTCCAGTTCCTATTTATTGAGCATGTAATACATGCAAGGATATTTCAGGAATTTTCTAGAAATAAATATATGAGATTCCTGCTGTAAAGTGAATTCATGTAAGTAGGAGGATTGCATCATGATTGGATGATGGTAAGAAGGCAATCCATGCTTAATTCTATGTGGAAGAGTTTTATAAAGGTGAAAATAAGTATAGGTGGCAAGTTTCAGGAGAAAGAGGTCAGAGGAGATGATGTACAACTTTAGGAATAAAAACAGAATGTCAAGAGACTTCCCTGGTTGCCCAGTGGTTAAGACTCTGCGATTCCACTGCAGGGGACACGGGTTCAATCCCTGATCAAGAAACTAAGATCCACGTGCCCCGCAGTATGGCCAAAAAAAGCCAAGAAAACAAAAACGGAAAGAAACAAACAAACAAAAAAAGCCCAGAAGGTCAAGTCCTTGGGACTTTTAGGAATGTCCAAGAACGATGACAGGATCTAAAGAAAACAATCAAGTTCTAAGAAGTCTAAAGCTGTCACACATCAGTTCCTTCACTAAAGTTCAGAGTCTTATTATTTCCATCACTTTCCTTGTAGGAAGTGAAAATAAAATCCTACATTCAAAAGAGATCCTGGTACTCATCCTTGACAACACAAAAATAAGAAATTGATAGACTTAAAAAAAAAAAAAAAAAAAAATGATAGAGAGCAACTGGTGCTTGGCAGAGGCCATTAAGAAGAAGATTGGAAAGAAAGAAGTCTCTTGGACCTATGATAAGAAACCAACATGAGGACAGGAAACAGCTTTGGCTTGAGAGGGAGCCCTGGGGATGAGCAATGTATAAGCCCAGGGGCTCCTGGATAAATCCTACTAAGTCCACCTCCTAGGGCTGCTGCTGCTGCTAAGTCACTTCAGTCATGTCCGACTCTGTGTGACCCCATAGATGGCAGCCCACCAGGCTCCCCCTCCCCTGGGATTCTCCAGGCAAGA
>NW_011494951.1:7793885-7794881 GCF_000754665.1 Bison bison bison | reverse complement strand
CCACCAGGCTGTTCTTGCCTGGGATTCTCCAGGCAAGACAGCTGGAGTGGGTTGCCATTTCCTTCTCCAGTGCATGAAAGTGAAAAGTGAAAGGGAAGTCACTCAGAGAACGCCAAAGAAATATTTGGAGTGAAGTCACTGCCCCTGTGTTCTGAGGATGCTGTCTGCTAGCTTCCGGACCAGGGAGTTTGGAATCTTGCCATAATCCCTGAAGGCTCTTGCTTTGTTTTCTACTCCAACATTTTGAAAACCTTTCATCCATACTTCTGGACTTGGCCTGTTGCCATAGCAGAGCCTCGTTGGCTGTTTAATGATGGGCTAATGAGGTCTCTGAGCGTCCTAAAGGAACGCTTTTGACCTGCAGCTTTCCCTTTAAGGAGGGGCCTTTGAATCCAGGTCTGCATCAAGCATGAATCAAGCTTTCTGTCTGTTTCTGATGAAATCCACCTCCGTATCCCTCGTTCCTGGAGGGGATTTTCTCCCTGTGTTACACCTGCTGAACGCTATCCTCTTTTCTCTGACAAGCTTGGATACATGATTCCTATTTTCAGCCTCCCAGGTCCCACATTCCCTAGTTTCAAAAGTGCCTGGATGCTGGACTTTTTAAAAATGTGTTTATCTCCTCATCCAGACTGTTGAGGAGGAGTTGCAAGAAGAAGGCGCAGCCACGGGGGCCTAAGCAAATCCAGGCAAATCTTTAAATTGCTTCTGCAGTCATCTGGGTTTTCTTTCATTACCGTCGCAGACGCTGCCTCTCTCCCCTGCTGACCTTCATTTTGGAAAGGAAGACAGAACGGTTTTCAGAAGGCATTAGACCTTTTCCTTCCACACAAACTTGAAATAGATGGGGAGCATTGTCAGTTCAGAGAGAACTCAGTCTGGCTTCCCCTGCTTGTCCTGGAAACTGCCATCTTCCCGAGCTCGGCTCCCAGGAGATTCCTCCCTTTCCTGGGCTCTCTCCTCCTCTCCAGGAAGCAGGGCCAAAGTTTCCCCCGT
>NW_011494951.1:7783496-7793785 GCF_000754665.1 Bison bison bison | reverse complement strand
GGATTCTTGAGGCTTTTTGTATTCACCTCACGGGTGGCTGCAGGCACCTGGTTATCTCCTTATCAGCAGTCTCCTTAGAGCATGGCTCTCTTGCTCAAAAAGCAGAAGAAAAAAAAAAGCAAAACCTTAGCTACAGAGGCAGGAAGGGCTGGCCACATACCCGAGGATCCAGGATATCAAGGTTTCTGTTCAGATTCAGCTCTGACACTCATTCCTTACCTGGGGCACGTACGCTGATCAGGTGATGCTTTCATTTCTTTCCCTGTAAAATTGAAGGTGGCAACAACGGAAATGAATAATGAAGAGTAAATAAATAGTAAGTGAGAATACGGGCGAGAACCAAATGTCATGAAATTTGTGCAAGCTACTACACAGATCCATTGTTGGCATATAGGCCATAGGTGACTGGAGTCTAGAAAACCATGGTCTGCAAAGATGCTCCCTAAGTCACCTTCCCTCTCTAAATTCCTCGGGGTCGACCCATACAATGCTTGTGTGTGTTCAGTTGCTCAGTCATGTCCCTGCAGGCACCTGGCTATCTCCCCCTTTTGCAACCCCATGTACTGTAGTCCATCAGGCTCCTCTGTCCACGGGGTTTTCCAGGCAAGAATACAGGAATGGGTTGCCATTTCCTACTCCAGGGGATCTTCCCAACCCAAGAATTGAATCCATGTCTCTTGCATCTGCAGTATTGTAAGGCTGATTCTTTATCACTGCCACCTGGATAGCTAGACCCATATAATAGATAGCTACGTATTGAGGGATCTCGTCTGTGTTTGGTAGTCGAGACACAAAGCAACGTGAGGTGCCGTGTTTGCTTTGGTGGTTCATAGTTGAGTCAGACAAAGCCACAAAGAGCTATAGGAGAAACTGGCCACTGCCCTCCATTAGCCAAGTAGCCAGGACAGAGGAAGGTGTTCCTTCACTGGACAAAGTATACTGACTTGTTCCCAGAACATGTTGAATGTATATAACCAATAGAATCTTCTCTATTATGCTGTGTGCTTCTGATTGAACCCCACTTGTCCCAGTCGCATGGGATCAACTACCTCTATGTACTGACAATGTAGCATGATGATCTGGAATGAATAAGTGTCCAACACCTGCCTTCAAAGGGTTGCAGAGCAGGGCAATGACAGGACTTGAAGCCAAGGACACAGGACCACTTGCAGCTCTTCCTGATTCTGTGACTCTGGGCATTGAACGTGACCCATTCGAGCCCACATTCTCACTTGTAAGATACAGAGAAGTCTACCTGCCTGTCCATGGTGCTGTGAGATATGAGGTGGTACATGTGGAAATGTTTTTTAGATTGTCAACCTTCTTAAGTGTTAGTTTCAGAACCTTCCATAAAGAAGAAGCTAAAGAAAATTCATGGAAGGGATGAAGCAAAGATGGAAGGAGAAAAGAAATAAGATACACAGATGGCATTAAAAAAAAAAACCTAAAATAGAGACATACCTGCCAATGGCTGATAGGCTATTGGAATTTAGAGCAGGAAGAGATGACAGAAGAACCAGTTCAGTCACCCAGTTGTGTTCAACTCTTTGTGACCCCATGAACTGTAGCCTGCCAGGCTCCTCTGTCTATTAGGATTCTCCAGGCAAGAATACTGGGGTGGGTAGCCTATCTCTTCTCCAGGGGATCTTCCCAACCCAAGAATCGAACCAGGGTCTCCTGCATGGCACGTGGATTCTTTACCAGCTGAGCTACTAGGGAAACCCAAAATTATTCTAGTAACATTGAATAAGGTATATTTGTGAGGGACAAGGCCAGAGGTAAGGATACCAATTGACAAACAGCTGCAATAGTCAATGATGACAAACGGAGGCAGTGTCGATTGGGGTGATCTCAGTATACTGAAGTCAGCCTAAGGAGGAAGACATTTCAAGATGCAGCAAGGAATGTGTTAGAAATAATTTCCAGATTTCTCACTGGGGTAGCTGGCTGAATGAGTGTGCCATTTAACTAGGACAGATTAGTTAGAGAGAAAGAAGGTTTGGGCATGAAATGGTGAATTCAGTTATAGATGTGTTGCACTGAAGTTGCTGGAAGACAGCCAGCCTGAGACATCAGCAGTAGCTGGATGTAGAGAGCTTAAGCTTAGACTCACAGATGTGGGACTGATGCAAAGATGACTGAGATCATCCCATGGTAGCTGAGAAAAACAAAGCTAGATTCAAGACAGTAAACCAGGACTCTACTTATATAAGGTTGAAGAAGTTGTTGCCAAGGTTAGATGATTCATATGCTCAATGATGATTTAAAAACAGCGAATCTGGAGTCAGACTAGCTGGCTTCCAATCTGAGCTCCATCACTTACTCACCTGGGTAAGTCAGTTCAACTCTCTGAACCTCAGTTTACCCACTAAGTGAAATGGGAATACCAGAGGAATCACCTGTTTGGAGGACTGAATAAGATCATATGGTTAAAGTGTTCATTCTAATGCCTCATTTATAAATGGGCTTTCCCGGTGGCTCAGCAGTAAAGAATCCTCCTGCCAATGCAGGAGAAGTGGGTTCAGTTCCTGAGTTGAGAAGATCCCCTGGACTTGGAAATGACAAACCATTCCAGTATTCTTGCCTGGGAAATCCCATGGACGGGGAAGCCTGGAAGGCTACAGTCCATGGGGTCGCAAAGAGTTGGACACAACTTAAAGACTAAACAAAAACAACTCATAAATACATACATAGATTTAAAATTCTGGATTCTTTGCAAGCTGAGCCACAGGGAAGCCCACATATATTTAAAATGCTAGATGTTTTAAGGGACTTTAGAGAAAAAAAAAATTCATGTATTTGTTTTTAGATTTTTTTCATAGTCTCTGAATGAGAGTTGTTTTCCAGGCAGGCAGTCTAGGAAAAGACCACTGGGAGATCTTTGTCATATTTTTTTTCTCCATCAAGCATTGAACAGCCTCCAGCATCTCTGCTTCTCTTTCCTTTCCCTTGGCAACCCTCCAGCCCACCTCAGGCATCAACACTTGTTCTCCTTGCAAGCACACTCAGAATGCTTGGCCTCTGTGCCCGCTGGTCCTAAAGGCCCATGACTGTGTCACTGGGGGGTCCAGACCAGAGTGTCTGCAACCCTCCTCCGGGGCCTGGCTGCCAAAACCTCCATCATCACAGACTCCTGTCCTAGAGAGCTGTACTGTCCACCACTCCCACCCAGGCTACCCTGCCAGTTCCGGTTCATCTGCTTCATCTCTGCCCTAATTGTTACTTCTTGCAAACAAGAAGTAGCTACCTTTGATTGATTCTGTCTTGCTACCATTGATTCTGTCTCCCAATGCCCCACACCCCCGCCCCAGGATTTGGGAATTCATTCATTCATTCAAGAAATAATTATTGAATTCCCACTATGATCCACACACTGAGCTAGGTGTTGGCGATACTCAGGTAAATATTAATCATACCTGGCCTCTTGGAGTTTATCACCGGGGCAAAAACATAAAAACAAATCAAACACATAAATCAAACAATAAAATAATTTCCAACAGTGATGACCGTGATACAGAAAATAAGCAGTGAGATGTGACAGGAACAGAGGAGGTTTGGGATGGATCTTTGTTAGTGACATTTAATGGAAGCCTGGACCCTAAAATATTGTGAATGTGAATGTGAGTGGATGCATGGAGAGGAGGGCTTGGAGACTAGATTTTCTTATTTGAGCAATTATTAAAGCCAGGCACGTTGCTGGATATCTTCTTCAATTTGCATTTCTCATTTGCAGCTCTCTTTCTCCCTCTTGAAGCAAGCCCAACAAAAGAAGTGCTCTCCACACCCTTTCCAATGAGCTACAGGAAGGAGGAGGCTCTGAATTAAGTGATAGATTTTCTGTTCCAGCCACCCTAGGTGCCTCTGTATCTTAAGGTGTTTGATGAGTGAGAACATGAGGTTCAAAGATGCTACCGCATAGAACACGCACTAGAAGAATTTCTCTCCACCAACTAAAATCCACAGACACTCTAACCAGGTTGGAAATAACAGAACGAACTCTCAAACTAGGACAGGGCTTGATGGTTTGCAAAGTACCTTTATGGACTTGAATATATTTAAAATCTACAGCCAGCATGTGAAACAGTGTTTGTTTGCTTTTCTAATTTACAGATGAGGAAACCGAGGCTCAGAGAAACCACAGGAATCTAAAAATATGCCACTTGTAAGTAATGACGCTGAGATTTAAAGCTGTCACCCAGCAGTCTTTGGGTACATTTTCTACCACTGTTATTCCAGGGCTTCAGAAATAGTCTCGGGTCAGTTTATGACATTAGCTCATAGTGCATTCGTGCTCAGTCGTGTCTCAGTGCATTCACGCTCAGTCGTGTCTTAGTGCGTTCGTGCTCAGTCGTGTCTGTTTCTTTGTAACACCTCGGATGTAGCCTGCCAGGTGCCTCTGACCATGGAATTTTCCGGGCAAGAATTTGTTATTTCTTACTCCAGGGGATCTTCTCTCAAACCCCTGTCTCTTGCATCTCCTGCATTGGCAGGCAGATTCTTTACCAACTGTGCCACCTGAGAAGCCCAAATCAGAGTGCCTGAACAGGGACCTGAACCTTGTGCACATGTCCAATTTGCTACTGCTGGCTTGCTTTCAGCCGTAGCTTCTCTGTTGGCGCAGACAGTAAAGAATATGCCTGCAGGGCAGGAGACGTGGATTCAATCCCTGGGTCAGGAAGATCCCCTGGAGAAGGAAATGGCTACCCACTCCAGTATTCTTGCCTGGAGAATTCCATAGACAGAGGAGCCAGGTGGGCTACAGTTCTTGGGGTTGCAAAGAATCAGACTCAACTGAGCGACTAACACATAACTTACACTGTCCATGCTTCCTGTGATTTTGCTGCCATGAAGGTAGACACCACTGTTTTTCTGGCTAATTTGAAGCCCCCATGAATTTTATTCTTATTTCCCACACCCAAAAGCCGGATCCATCTGACCCCTCCCCTGCTAGTCCAGAGAATGCAGCCACCTGGGGGATGAGGGCACTTCCCCCTCTGTGGGTACCATTTATCAGAACCTTCCCTCCATGCCCAACTCAGATCCTACAGCATCAGTGCAAGTTACCCTGGGGTGAAGCGAATTCTGCTCTTCCTTTCATCACTTCATTTAGGTCTTCCAGCTGTGACCTGCTGTGATTCTACTCTGAGCATCTCTCTACTGCAGGTGAAGAAGCCAAGACACAGCAAGGTTGAGCCATTTGTTCAAACCCACATGGTTAGTAAGTGGTAAAATGGAAACCCACATGGGTAGTAAGTGCTAGAACAGATGCAATCATACAAGTTTTGTCTAGCAATAGCACCTCCAACATCTAATTGGCACAACATTCAGAGCTGTCCCTTATCCCTCCTCATGGACTCAGGTCCAAATGCCTGGGATAAAGAGGCTGCAGATTAAAAGATCAAAAGAAACAAATGGTGCTTCATCATCAAAATGTGATGAAATTGTCTTCACACACACACCAGTGGGATGTTTGGAGCATAAAGCAACATCATTTTAGCTTCTGTCCCCCTCTGTCCGCTAATCTGATAGTGTGTCTAGGAAGCCAACATCTCTCCAATCCTAGCACAGTGCATGGTACATATTAGTCACTCAAAAACTTTTCAATGAATGAATGGAACATGGAGCATCTAGATATTACTGACTTATTACTGAAGCTTTTGAACTTATTCTTTTTAATCACATATATTCTAATAAAGAAAGAAAGCGAAGTTCTCTCAGTCATGTCCAACTCTTTGGGACTCCATGGACTATACAGTTCATGGAATTCTCCAGGCCAGAATACTGGAGTGGGTAGCCTTTCCCTTCTCCAGGGGATCTTCCCAATCCAGGGATCAGACCCAGGTCTCCCTCATTGCAGGTAGATTCATTGCCAGCTGAGCCACCAGAGAAGTCCAAGAATACTGGAGTGGGTAACCTATCCCTTCTCCAGCAGATCTTCCTGACTCAGGAATCAAACCAGGGTTTCCTGCATTGCAGACAGATGAAGCAGAGTTACAAGAACAGGAGCCAAGTTTAACAGAGACCTGTGCTTGAATGTGCCCTTTTATAAGCTATTTTTTGTGCTGAATGGCAGTGTACCAAGCTGCAGAAAAGGGCTGGCACGTGATAAGGATTATGATGTAGCGAACCACCCCCCACCCCCAGCACGGAGCTCCCCAGGCACAGCGGACATGGGGTAAATGCTCATCTCCTTCTTTCAGCCTCTTTATTGGTAACTTCAACCACCCCGCACAAGTCATTGCTTATTATCTGACCC
This sequence comes from Bison bison bison, assembly GCF_000754665.1. Classification (NCBI taxonomy): domain Eukaryota; kingdom Metazoa; phylum Chordata; class Mammalia; order Artiodactyla; family Bovidae; genus Bison; species Bison bison. The sequence goes on along the minus strand of NW_011494951.1, from coordinate 7,787,529 downwards.
TTAAGATAAAGTGTGAACCAAGAGAAACAGTCTTAAGAGTCAGAGTACCTATCTTCGTTCTGAATCTCAGTGATTTCAAGTGTTTATGTCTTTTCTCTCTCTCTGCATAATCCTTCCTTGGCCTTTAAAAGGATTCATCCTCTCCATCCCCTTCTATTCAGTTTTCACCAGGAGGAAAGACTTACTTACTAGAGAATTAAGGCAATGGGTCTCTTCTCCTCTTCCCCTTCTCTTTTCCAATCCCTAACTCCCTTTCTATCTTCATCTTCACCGGGTCATACTTGCTCTATTTCTTACATCCTATCTCATGGGATATAATTTTTCCAAGCCCCACATTGGGTAGTATAGCTCAGCCACTGGAGTTAATCTCCATTGTCCAACTCAAGTTTCACCTGAAATAAATCTGACTTCTTTTTAATCAATATCTGGCTCTTGGGGCTATTTTTCCATTGGTTCAAGCCCACAGAGAAAAGGGTATGATTAATTAGTGCCCTCAATCCAATTCAAAGGTCCAGAGACTCCTAGAGAAATTTTATGTTTTGTGTCAAACTTGCACAACACGAAAAGCAGTGGCCCAAACTTGATCCCCAAATGAAATATCCTCCTACATAAGGCCCTTATCAAACAGTTCTGCAGGTAGTTCCCCATTGTCGTAGCATCATTTGAAATTGGTACCTCACTGAGAACATCTCATGTCCCCTTCACAGCTCTGAACTCTAATCAGGAGCTGTGTGGAGTTCTTGCCTGTTTGTTGATTGGCTGAGTGCTGTTATAGTCCAAAAAGGGAAATGACTCCCTAAATATCACCCTTTGGGGTCATTCTTGACTTGGACAGATATTATTCTCAGCAGTTGGCAGCATGAGAGGGCAAAAAAGAATGGGTGTCTGAGGATAAGGAATGCCTCATCTTACTGATTTAGATAAAACATATGTCTGAATTGGATGAATTTAGGCTTACTCTTTTGAGTCTCCATTCTCTTGTCTATAAAATTAGGGTCTTTGCCTTGATGTCCAAGCTGTCTTCTATTTCAAACACGCTCTTAACTTTTATGGTTCAATTGTAGTTTTAGACCAGTATTAACAGATTAAGGCAGAAATGTTCCACCCTTCGCCTTCCCACTGACTCTGGCCTGCAGAAGCGTCCAGCAAGCATTTTTGCTTCCCTGCGGGCACTGGAGGATCCAGCAGGCTGTTGAACCAGGATATCAAACTCCAGTCCAGTGATCCCCCACTGGGTTTTTAAATCAACACGGAATGGTTCTGGCCCAGTGTGAGGGCGGCTGAAATTGACAATCCAAGGGTGACCGTGGGCGGTGTCCCGAGAAGCACTCTTGATAATCAAAATGCACAAAGCTGTTCCTTTCATCAAGGTATCCAAAATAAATCTAAACCATGGGTTGTTTTTGGAGAAACACCATCCAACCCTAATCTTATTCATCCCCACATCCCACTGTTCTTCCCTCCCTGGCTTGGCAGCTCGCCAAAGGGGGACGTGAGCTGCCTTGGGTTATAAGCTGTCAGACTCTGTATTTAAATATTACTCACTCAGCTCAGTTCAAGGTACAGGTCAGTCCGTACTATTAAGCTAAGTACACTGGGAAATGCATTATCTCTTGGGTCACTGGGGTACAATTCAGTGAACAGCAACAGGATTTCCTGGTTGATATATGATTTCACAAGAGGTTATAGCCTGCCTGCCCTAGAAATAATAGCGATAATCCCCTACATTCATATTCCACTGTGGAGTTTGTGAAGGATTTTCACATCCATTACCGACTAGGACATTCTCAGGCAGAGTCAGCCCAGCACAGGAGAGGGTTAGACATAGGCTCAAGTACCTGTTTTTCACTGTCCAAGCTGTGTTACCTTGAGTATCATCTCTCAGAGCCTTAGTTCACTTATGATAATTAGGAAATGCCAGCAATATTTGCCTTGTGGGGAAATCAAGGGGATTAAATGAGGTGATATTTGTGCACAGCATATGCTCTTTAATTATATCATAGAAGAGAACCTATTAAATGTGCTTCTTAGAAACAAAACTAATAATCACAAGAATAGGTCCCAACTTACCTTCTACAGCCTTAAAAACACAATAGAATTAAAACACACACACACACATACACAATAGAATTAAAAGAGTTTTTAAGTGGTTCTTTCTATTTTTTCTTTTATTGGCATTCATGGATTGGGTACATTTCCACAATAGTTGTAAAGCTCGATCTCTGCCTCCCAGGAACTTGAAAAATTAAGATATATACAGATGTGTCTACTGCTATGACTTTGGGTGGAGAACAGAATTGGAGATGTGAGGTCAGTCTAGCAAAGGCTAGATGTCAGTGACTGCAACTGATATGGTGGCATTAAAGGAATCCCAAGGAAGGAGATTATATTGTACTGTGGTACTGGCATAAAAGAGCTACCAACTGTCAATGTTCTATGATGTGGCAGCTACTAGTCATACTGCCTCTCTAATCATGAGCACATTTCTACAAGGTATTATTATTATTATCACCAACTTTACCTCCATTATAGGGAAGGGATAAGTCAAAGCTATGGTTTTTCCAGTAGTCATGTACAGATGGGAGAGTTGGACCATAAGGAAAGCTGAGCACTGAAGAATTGACATTTTCGAACCTGCGGTGTTGAAGAAGACTCTTGAGAGTCCCTTGCACTGCAAGAAGATCAAACCAGGCAATCCTAAAGGATATCAGTCCTGAATATTCATTGGAAAGACTGATGCTGAAATTGAAGCTCTGATACTTTGACCACCTGTTGCAAAGACCCAACTCATTGGAAAAGATCCTGATGCTGAGAAATACTGAAGGCAGAGAAGAGGGCAGCAGAGGATGAGATGTTTAGATAGCATCACTGACTCAATGGACATGAATCTGAGCAAACTCTGGGAGATAGTGAAGGATGAGAGACTTGAGTGCTGCAGTCCATGGGGTCGCAAAGAGTTGGTCATGACCTAATGACTGAGCAACAGCAACAACTGAAGCTCATGAAGGTTACACGTCCACTGCTGGTAAAGCATCTGGTCATGGGCTCACAACGTGTGTCTGAACCCAAAAGCTTTGTCTATTGCCCCGTATTGTGTTACAGATCATCTCAGAAATCAGGGAATAGGGGAGCACTGAAATCTACATTTTGCTGGACCCTAAAAGATCAAGTGAGGGAGTGTGAAGAAAGCATTATTTATATAAATCTCTATATATGTATATATCTTTGGAGATAATGAGGACTCTAGCCTGGCTAGAGACATGTTTGACAGTGAGCTGATCATTACCAAAATGTCTAACATAGATTAAGGTAAAACCTTCTAAAGACCAAATAGACAGATGACTTCTTAAGATTTCGTATTGTTATTACTCTTATTAATCAGATCAGATCAAATCAGTCACTCAGTCCTGTTCGACTCTTTGCGACCCCATGAATCAGCATGCCAAGCCTCCCTGTCCATCACCAACTCCGGGAGTTCACTGAGACTCATGTCCATTGAGTCAGTGATGCCATCCAGCCATCTCATCCTCTGTTGTCCCCTTCTCCTCCTGCCCCCAATCCCTCCCAGCATCAGAGACTTTTCCAATGAGTCAACTCTTCACAAGAAGTGGCCAAAGTACTGGAGGTTCAGCTTTAGCATCATTCCTTCCAAAGAAATCCCAGGGCTGATCTCCTTCAGAATGGACTGGTTGGATCTCCTTGCAGTGCAAGGGACTCTCAAGAGTCTTCTCCAACACCACAGTTCAAAAGCATCAATTCTTCGGCGCTCAGCCTTCTTCACAGTCCAACTCTCACATCCATACATGACCACAGGAAAAACCATAGCCTTGACTAGATGAACCTTTGTTGGCAAAGTAATGTTCCTGCTTTTGAACATGCTATCTAGGTTGGTCATAACTTTCCTTCCAAGGAGTAAGCGTCTTTTAATTTCATGGCTGCAGTCACCATCTGCAGTGATTTTGGAGCCCAGAAAAATAAAGTCTGACACTGTTTCCACTGTTTCCCCATCTATTTCCCGTGAAGTGGTGGGACC
>NW_011494951.1:7766361-7783396 GCF_000754665.1 Bison bison bison | reverse complement strand
CACATCTGCCATAAGGGTGGTGTCATCTGCATATCTGAGGTTACTGATATTTCTCCCGGCAATCTTGATTCCAGCTTGTGTTTCTTCCAGTCCAGCATTTCTCATGATGCACTCTGCATGTAAGTTAAATAAACAGGGTGACAATATACAGCCTTGACAAACTCCTTTTCCTATTTGGAACCAGTCTGTTGTTCCATGTCCAGTTCTAACTGTTGCTTCCTGACCTGCATACAAATTTCTCAAGAGGCAGGTCAGATGGTCTGGTATTCCCATCTCTTTAAGAATTTTTGTTGTGATCCACACAGTTTATTGTGATCCACACAGTCAAAGGCTTTGGCATAGTCAGTAAAGCAGAAATAGATGTTTTTCTGGAAGTCTCTTGCTTTTTCTATGATCCAGCAGATGTTGGCAATTTGATCTCTGGTTCCTCTGCCTTTTCTAAAACCAGCTTGAACATCTGGAAGTTCAGGTTCATGTACTGTTAAAGCCTGGCTTGGAGAATTTTGAGCATTACTTTACTAGTGTGTGAGATGAGTGCAACTGTGTGGTAGTTTGAGCATTCTTTGGCATTTCCTTTCTTTGGGATTGGAATGACAACTCACCTTTTCCAGTCCTGTGGCCACTGCTGAGTTTTCCAAATTTGCTGGCATATTGAGTGCAGCACTTTCACAGCATCATCTTTCAGGATTTGGAATAGCTCAACTGGAATTCCATCACCTCCACTAGATTTGTTCGTAGTGATGCTTTCTAAGGCCCACTTGTCTTCACATTCCAGGATGTCTGGCTCTAGGTCAGTGATCACACTCTTATTAATAATACTTCTTATTGTTTCTTAAGAAATAATATTATGAGTGGGAATGAAAACTATGATACACATGAAATGTTTTTTTGTTTTTTTTTTAATGGGGTAATTCCAACTTGAATTCACAGGCTTATGCAAATCTAATTGAGTGCAACTCTGGTTGAGGCGGAGCCCTCTTTCTGGAAAGGAGAGAAAATTTTCAGCAAATATCTTGTAGCTTTTGGAAGAGAAGTCTTTGAGACCAGGGCAAGAGAGTAACAGGCACAGTTAGTGTTGCCATCAGCTAGAATATCAACTGTGCTTGCTGTGTATTTCACAAAAGAGCCCCAGTGTCTTTGGAATGAGAAGATCTTGCCTAATATCTCCACCACTTTCCAAGAACTTAGGAGTGAGTTTTCTTCTACACAAGAAAGAGAAGAGAGAATGCAAAGGATGAATGTGGACAAAACACATACCCAAGTCACTCCACGTGGCCTGGGCTTCCTTGCAACATGGCGGCCCAGTCAGCAAGCAAGAGTCCCAAGAGCCAGCCAGGTGGAGACTACAAGCCCTTTTAGAATCTAGTATTGGGAGACATGGAGGGTCACGAACCTCACATTATCGTCACTGGAATGGACTCACTAAGACCAGCCCATATCAAAGGAGAGGGGGATCAGAATCCACCCTTCAACAAGAAAAATGTCAAAGAACTTGCAGACTGTTGTAATAACCACCACGGCCCAACCTTTAACTGCATATGTCTACATTCCTCCCACGTGAAATTACCTCCATCCTCTCCTGAGACGTTGCTCTACTCCAAACAGTTTTATTTATCATAGCATCAGGTTTAAGCTCCAGACTTGGGATCCAACCACCAAATTTCTATAAAATGGAAATTATGCATGCTTTATTCACATCATATGACAGTACTGAGGATCATGTTAAAGATATGTATAAACACACACACAAACACACACCATTTATACTCACACATAAAATCATGATGCCTTTTTCAAAATAGAAACTTAATTATACAGAAAACACCCCCATTCATGCAATTTTTATGTCTTCTTTCAGGTAATTAATTTTATGAAAATTTACAACTCTTGTCCTCCTGGTTACACCCTCCCCCAACACACACACACACAGAATCCCTAGGACTCTTGGGAATATTGGGCAAACATTCTCACTAAGATATTATAATAAGTCAAATTACCATTAAACATTGTATGACATACATCAAACAAGATATGTTTTTAGAGGCTGAGATTTTCTGGGCAACCTCCAAATGCTAATATGTTTAACCTCAACCATCGATTCCTTGTTCTGAAATGGCACTTAAGGCATTGAGATATGTCTCCTTCTGAATTCATCCCTCCCAGTACTTCCGGAATTTCACTGAGTTTGGGCAGTAGCCAGAAAAATGTCTCCTATGAGACAATGATGGCTGGTTATTTCTCTAGTATCTATTCTGCTCTTCTCCTGAATAATAAAGGTTTTAGCTGGGCACATGGCCATCCAGCTAAATGGCCATATGGTTCATTTCCCAATTTCCCTTGAAGCTAGATGTAGCCATGTGACTCTATTCTGGTCAACAATATGTGGGTTCAAGTACCGAATTGTAACTTCTGAGTCAAGCCCTTAACATAGGTGGATCACAGTCTTCCTTCCTCATCTCTACTTCCTGTTGGCTGGAATATAGATGTAATAGCGGAGCTACAGCAGCCATCTTAGACCACAAGGTGGAAGCTACAGGTTGAGGACGGCAGAGTAACAAGAAAGTCCACACCAGCTGACCTTGATGTGGGTGAAAGAAAGTGAAAATGCTAGTAGCTCAGTCGTGTCCAGCTCTTTGCAACCCCATGGACTGTAGCCCACCAGGTTCCTCTGTGGAATTCTCCAGGCAAGAATACTGCAGTGAGTAACCACTCCCTTCTCCATGGGTTTTTCCTGACCCAGGGATCAAACCCAGATATCCTGCATTGCAGGCAGATTCTTTACTATCTGAGCCACTGGGGAAGTCCAAACTTGGTATGGCCGACTGCTTATACTCAGACAGGTACCTAAGAGAGAAAGAGTTTTCATTTGGCTTGACTGCGTCATAGTAGGAAAAAAAGTTAACCGCTAGACCCGCTCAGACTATGATCATCTTCCAGAGATGACCAGCATTGGCCTTTCCTCCATTCTTTGCATTATGATCGCTTATCTTTCACCCTCTAGGAAGTCATGAACCACCCAGTGACTGCTGTCTGCCTGATCCACACTCCGCCTGACTCACATTTGCCACTAACCTCTCTCAGGGTACCCAGAGGGAAGGAGCTTAAAAACTCCGTTGATTAACATCTTGCTCCTAGTCTTTTCATGCGTCTAACAGACCCTCCAAAGTATTGTTGACAGAAATGAGTAGAAATACAACTATCAAGTTCAAGGCAATGAGCAATCAGTATGGACACATTCACAAGCAGTCGCTTAGGACACGGTCCTGAGCAACAGCATGGCCATCAAGTGCATGCCTGCTGATCCCTATGAATGATACTCCTGCCTCCAGGCCTGCTCATTTCTGAAGCATCCATCCATCTGCAGAGTATAACACTGCCTTGTGCCTTGTGTGCTAAGTCTCTGGAGTCATGTCAGACTCTTTGAGACCCCATGGGCTGCAGCCTGCCAGCCTCTTCTGTCTATGGAATTCTCCAGGCAAGAATACTGCAGTGGGTTGCCATTTCCTTCGCCAGGGGATCTTTCTGACCTGGGGATCAAAACCACACCTCTTACATCTCCTGTATTGTCAGGCAGGCTCTTTAACCACTAGCACCATAAAGATTTGCTACAAACGGGGCGGGGGGGAGGGGGAGGACTTAAACATTACGATTAGAATATGGATGTCATCCTTAATGACAAATTAAGTTGTGCGACCTTAGAATGGACTACAGGACAAAATATCCCTTCTGGGTTTTCATTTATACCTATACAGTCCCCAGATGCATTTTAACATTTGCATAAACTGAGACTTGCTCCAGCCTGCTAACCATAGCCCTTGCACTTCATTTTAAATTGTGACTGGCACATCAAGAAACAGCACACTGTGACCACAGGCAATTCTGCAATTAGCAAAATGCTTCAACATTCAAGAGGGAGAACGGAGTTTGCACAAAGGAGGCACATTGATATGCCAAACAGCAACTGCCACCGCAAAACAAGAGACCGGCGTCATAAGGAATGGGTATTTCAGCCTCAGTGACACGATAGCTCTTTTGAGTACCTCGATTCAGTCCAACTAAATATTCACTGAATGTTTCCCCCATGCCAGGGACTGACTCTACCAGGTGTTGGGGAAACAAAGGTGATGAAGACAAGGTCCCAGCTCTCAAGTGAACAAATTGATAAACAGAAAGCCTGTAATTCTCTGTAGGTATCATAACAGATAATGTCTAGAAAATGTTATGGGAACACAGAAAAGGCAGCAACCATCTCTGCTTGGCACCAGGCTGTCTAGAGATGTTCAGAAAGGTCACGTTGAGTCAGGTTGTAAAGAGTGACTTGGTACCCAACAGACAGACAAAGAAGGAAGAATACACCTAGTGGTGGGAACAACAGAAGCAAAGGTTGGGTAGACAGGAGAAGACACAGCGTCCCCGGGAGGGTAACAGCCGAGCAGGTGATGAAGACGCAAGATGCAGTTTTAAAATACTGGTGCAATTAGAATCCTGGGAAACTTATAGGAACTACTCTGCCGGCGCCAATCAAGAGTATTAAATCAGAATGTTTACTCCTAGGCATCAGGACTTTGCAAGTCTCTCCAGGGGATACTAGCAAATGCATCCAAGGCTAAAAACAATTGCCCTAGTTCTGACCAAGAAGTGTTCCAAATGTCATCCTATAGAAATAGGGTGCCCTCCAGGCTGTGAGAATCCTAGGCAGTGGTGGCTCAGACAGTAAAGAATCTGCCTGCAATGTAGGGAACCTGGGGTTCAATCCTTGGATCAGAAACATCCCCTGCAGAAGGGAATGGCAACCCACTCCAGTATTATTGCCTGGACAATCCCATGGACAGAGGAGCCAGGCTATAGTCCGTGGGGTCACAAAAAGTCAGACACAACTGAACAAATAACACCCACCATGCTATGGACATCCTAAGCCATCTGGCCTTCAGCATCTGCAGACTTTAGACGATCAACATATAGTACATATATGTTGTACATAGACAATCAACATATAGTTGTGTACTATCATATCACTCAGAGAGGGGCAGCTGATGGGTGAGAAAGAATTTATTTTCTGGAGGAAACACAGGTATCTCAGTTATAGACAGAGCCAGTTTCCCCTAGGAGGGAGGGAGTGCTCTATCTGAATCCTGTGAAACTGCCCTACTTCTATCAGAGTAGAGTCTACACCCCTTAATTGACCTAAAGCATACATATCTTTCCTGTATCTTAGTCAATTACTTACCTTCTCTTAAGATGGAGAATTCTTTGTGGTTACAAACCATTCAGACAAATAGCTCACTCTTTGATTGAGTTTACTCTGTGTTAGTAGGGGCTGAGCATGAGGGGAAAAGTAACTCTAATTCTCATAACCACAGAAGGTAGATAATAGAGTTAATTCCATATTCGGGATAAGACATTTGAAATAAGACAAGTCTGGGACTAGAGTGCCTCACTTGCCCCACCCTGGTTCCAGCCCCACCTGGGGAAGGACCAAGAGCTCTTGAGGAAGAAGGGGTAAAAGTCAAGGCCAGGGAATCAAATTCAGAACTTCCACTCATCACGACTCGCAATTACCTTTCTTGTGGATCTTCACATCAATATTGCAGAGAGGAACTGTGAGCATTTGGGAGTTCAAGACCACCCTCAGGTTCAATAATTTGCTTGAAGGGTTTACAGAACCCAACAAAGCTATTATGCTAAGGTTATGGTTTATATCAGCAAATGGACACAGATTAAAGTTAGAAACAGGGGGACTTCCCTGATCGCCCAGTGGCTAAGACTCCACGCCCACAGTGCAGGGGCCCAGGTTCAATCCCTGGTCAGGGAATTGGATCTCACATCCCCAGAGAAGAATTTTCATGCTGCAGATAAAGATCCCACGTGCTGCCATGAAGATCAAAGATCCCACATACCACAGCTAAGACCTGGTGCAGCCAAATAAATAAATACTTTTAATTTTTTTAAATTAAAGGATAACTGCTTTACAATATTGTATTGCTTTCTGCCATACAACCGCATGAATCAGCCATAAGTATACATATGTCCCTTCTCTCTTGAGCCTCCCTCTGACCCCCTTCATCCCACCCCTCTAGGTTGTCACAGAACACTAGGTTGAGCTCCCTGTGTAAATAAGTATTAAAAATAATAAATAAATACATTTAGAAAATAAAATCAGGAACAGGAAGAAGCACACAGGACTGGAGTCCAGGAGAGGTCCAGGCATAAATTTTCTTCTCCCAGCGGAGCTGTGGACAGAGCAACGACTCCCAGCAACAATATGCAACAAGACATTGGAGTATTGGGCTTCACTGATGGCTCAGCAGGAAAATTCCAACTGCAATGCAGGAGACCCAAGAGATGCAAGTTTGATCCCTGAGTTGGAAATATCGCCTGGAGAAGGAAATGGCAACCCACTCCAGTATTCTTGTCTGGAGAACCCCATGAACAGAGGAGCCTAACAGGCTACAGTCCATGGGGTCACAAAGAGTCAGACATGACTTAGCAACTGAGCATGCATGCACTGGAGTACCGCCAACCAGGAAAGCTCACCCGAGCCTTGGTGTCCAAGATTTTTGCTGAAAGTTGGTCACGTAGGCATGGCTGGCTGCCCACGTGGCTGACCTGAGCCTTCAACCTCTCCAAGAAGTCAAGCCAATATTGCTTGTCCCAAGCCCCCCCTGATAAATCACACTGTTAGCCAAGACTACTTGGTGTGGCCCTAGAACTTGGGTAAACAGAGTATTCCAAGGGCTTAGAGGTTACATTCCAGGAGCAGTCAAGCATCAAACTTTTCTATGGGCAAGGTGAATCCTTCACTGCATAGAACCAGTTCCATCTTGCATTTCCACAAAGAGGATTTACATCCAATTGCTACCACTTCCTGGCTAAGTGGCTCAGGAAGAGTCCTCAAACTCTCTGAGGCTTTTTTGATTGACTTGTAACGAGACGATGATGTCTCAGATGACTGCTGGAAACTAATATGAGGTTAGTTTCTCATATTTTAGTTTCTTGTTAGTTTCTCTAACACCTCCCAGGACACTAGAAACTATGAAAGTGATGAAAATCAGGACTTCCCTGGCAGTCCAGTGGTTAAGACTCTGAGCTTACACTGCAAGGAGTACAGGTTCTATCCCTGGTTGGGAAACTAATATCCTAGTGGCTGAAAATTTTTTTAAAGTGGTGAAATTTAATTATATCCTGCCTCAATCAAAAGGAACCAGAGGTTATTCTTGGGGGAAGGTCCTAGAAATGGCAATACCCGGGACATGAGTCTCACCTAAGAGAAATTCCAGTTTTACAGGAACACAATCATCACATGAGTCAGCAGGCATTTCTGGGTACCTATGGGCCAAGTCCTGGAGATGCAAAGGTTGAGGAGGCTCCATTTATAAGCAAGTTGATGTGATTTGCAAACTAATGAATGGAAGGGTGTTACAGAACACAGAGATTAACTCAGGACTAAGATGATAAGGAACAACATGCCTCCCTGAACTTCTCAAAGGCCCACAGCCAGCTCTGCTCACATTGTTGACTCCAGTGTTCTGGAACAATCTATGAGATATTAATACTTTTTTCTTCTTAACTACAGCTTTAAAAAAAAATACCCTAGAGACTGTAACTTGCACATACACACCCTCTCTTCTGATATAAGCATAGGACACAGGTCCTATGGACCTATGGTCCACAGGACATAGGACACAGCTATCAATACACTGCAACACTTGGCATCAGACAGTTCCGAGAAGGTGTTTTAAATGCCCTGTGCTCCCTTGCAGATGTTTTGAAAGCTGCTGGATTCCAAAATTTAAAAGAAGCAGATTTTTTTTTCCTTTGATGCTTTATATTCTATTGAACTCAAAACTCTCTCGTCCTTAAGATTTAAGGCCTGTAGAGTTCCATGGTATTAACTCACAGAGCTAACCAATTTTTATTGAGCACCTACTCTGTGTCATCAGTGTCGTAGGCACATAGAAAGAAATCAGTGAGAACAGAGTTTGTTTGTTTGTTTGTTTGTTTAAATCTCTGCCTCTGTGAAGCTTACATCCTTGTTTACTCTGACAGAATATCTGCTTTGGGAAGTTATGAACTGAGCAGAAATTACTTATCTGCTGAGCGACCCTGGAGCCCTGACCAAACCCACTTGAGTCTGTTTCATCATTTTGAAATGGAACGAGTCATACCAACCTTCTAGTGTTATTGTGAAAATAGAAAACCACGGCAAAGCACCTAGAGCAATTTCGGCTCACTGAAGCTACTGAATACATGTTAGGTCCCCTCCCTTTTCTGCCTTTTGCTCCCAGGACCCCATGCAATTTCAGTGATAAAACCAAGGGATGAGAAGGAACTATTGGGTAGTAGATTACTAAGAAGCCCTAAGTGCTCATCACTGAGCAAAATCAGAAATAAAATCAAAGTCTGGTATTTTGATCAGATAACCTGCTACTCTAGCCTTCCCTGAACAAACTTACAGAAGGCAGGATGAGGTAGAGGGAAGCACTCCAGGCCAGGTAAGAAGACATGGTTTTAGGTCAAGCTTCTCTAATTGCAGCTGTGTGTCTTTGGACAACTCGCTTTCCCTCTCTGAGCTCCAAGAAGAGGAGCAGCACTGGATCAGTGTTCTCCATCCAGGCTACACTTCAGAATCCCCTGTGGAGCTTCCACAGCATTCTGCTGCCCAAACAATGACACTAGAATCCCTAGAAAGATTCTTTCTTTAACTTCCCTGTTGAGCAGCCAGGTCTGAGAACTCCTGGGCTCCTCCTTCAGCTCTGACATCCAAGACAGAGCTTGCCAACTCAAATGCCGACAGACACCAAGAGGGTGCTGTAACTGCATGAGGCCAGGCGGGAGCACCTGCCACAAGGGAGATGGGTGGGGTTGTGCTGACAGGTAGATGGCCTGTGGGAAGGGCAGGAAGCAACTGCTGCCTGACCACCATTTCCACGTGAGGAGCTAGAGGTGGGCACTGGGCTAGAGATCCAGGGCCGCCAAGTATCCCATTATGCAAGAGGAGCTGGTTATCATGTGTGTGTGTGAAAACATGTACACACACGTGCAAAATCTCCAAAACTTTAAACGGTGACTCAGCTGTGACTGTTCTCTCTTCCTTCTTAATGCTGTTTAAGCAAGAACAAAAACCAAATAATCAAAAACAAAAAGGTTTGTGTATGCTGGCAGTATGAAGACCACTAGTTGCTGACATTTATTCTCTAAGACTTTGAACAGACCAGAGTCTTGGAACACAGAGGCCATGATGAAAATCTGGGGCTTAGAAATTCCTTCTCCTATTTTTTTTTATATTCTCTCACACATTTTTTTTCTTTTTTTTTCTATCTCCAGAAGCAATATTAGACACTTTTTTCCTGATCACACTTCTCATTAAATTTCAGGACCCCAGATATGCTGTGTATCTGTTTATGTGCTCCATGTGCCTTATACATAAAGAGCATGATTTGGGGACGACAGAGGATGAGATGGTTGGATGGCATCCCTGACTCAATGGACATGAGTTTGAAAAAACTCTGTAAGATAGTGAAGGACAGGGAAGCAGTTCATGGGGTTGCAAAGAGTCGGACACGACTTAGCGACTGAACAAAAACAATAATTTCTTCACCACTACCCCCAAGAATCAATTTTTGCAAATTGTCCCCAATGAAAATGCATTTTTTTTTAAATAAGTGAATTGAGACATCTTGATCTATACGCAGAACTAACTAAAGCCTGGTTTGGGGTCCTGTGTTCTCTATTGTGACCATGCCACCCTCACATATGATAAGCCCTCCTCTTTAGAGAGAGAGACTGAGTTAGGAGAACTGGGGTCTGAGTTTAAATGCCCAGAGGATCAGCAAGCAGGTATGCAGACTTCAGTAGGCTTCTTACCTTCCACGAGCCAGTTCTGTCCACACCAATATCACAGGATTATTTTAAAGCTGAAGTGAAGCCAAGCTTGGGACAGAGACTGGTGTTGGTGAAATTCTGCTGTGCCTTCCAAGTCCTTCTGTGTACACCTTGGTCCTGGGAATGGAGAGCCTTCAGCCATCAGCCCTTTGGGGTGTGGCCTCAGGCTGTCCACATCCTCTGATCAATGATGGAGTATAAGATTCTGGTCATCTTGGCCCAACAGGGGGCAATCCTAAAATGCCACTCTAGCTATCACCAGGGTATCCCTTGGGTCTGGCCAAGGTTGTTCCTACGTCAGCATCTCAACTCATCTCCCTCGGCCTACTCCTGCTTTATTCTGCCTCTTCTACAAATCTGGGGTCCAGAGATGCACTTGTATAAATATCCTACACACAGGACTCCATTTCAGAATCTGCTCCCCAGGGAAACTAAACTTCCTCAAGTGGCAATATAAAGGTAATGCAATAATCTACTGTTGGCCTTGTTTATGAATATAACCTTCTGAAGCATTTCCACATTAAGTTGTCAACTGAATTTGAAGCTGGAATTTTGCACAGTTCTTTCTGTACACAACTGAGCCCAGGCTTCCTGGCTTCAGGGATGCTGTGAAACATGAAAGAGACCACAGCAAAGAGCTCACAGTCCTGAGCCAACCAGAGACCTGAACTCAGTAGAGGGCTTTGTTTAGTGTACTTTCTCCATTTTTTTGTGTGTGATCTATCTAGCCCTTTTCATTTCTACTCTGGGAGACCTGTATAACCTCCATCTAAGTGATATCTATCTCCCTCACCAGCCAAGTAAATAAATTCAACTTCGCTTTGGATCACTGTTTGATGATCTTTGTTTTTTCTATGAAAGTGACAGTGAAGTCGCTCAGTTGTGTCAGATTGTTTGTGACCCCATGGACTGTAGCCCGCCAGGCTCCTCTGTCCACAGGATTTTCCAGGCAAGGATACTGGAGTGGGTTGCCATGCCCTTCTCCAGGGGATCTTCCCGACCCAGGGATCGAACCTGAGTCTCCCCCACTGCAGGCGGGATTCTTTACCGTCTGAGCCACCACAGAAGCCCGTTTCTTACTATTGAACATCACAAATCTGCCACAAATCTGAGGGAGGGAGTGTTCACCCCCTCCACATCCCATTACCTCCTGCCTGGAGACCAGCCTCCTGAGGAGATGCTGAGGTGGACAATCACACAAAAGGCAGGGCATGCTGAGATGGGGGTGTTGAGTCATCAGACTGAAGTCACACCTGGATCCAGAACTGACCGGAAATGCCCTGTCTAGGGAGAGGACTAAGCCCACACGTGCTTCTGCATCTGGGGTCACCTTATGCCTCGGTCTCAGAAATCAGCAGTTCTCAGCTGCTGTGGAAGACACTGTATCCTTCCCCTGGCCAGCCCCGCACTAGAACTGGGGTCTCCAATTGAGGACCCAGAGTGGAGCTCCACCCCATTCTCAGAGGAGCTCTGTAACAGTGAGGCCCTGAACACAGCCCATTCCCTTTCATATTTAGGATTCCGTGATGTCAAACCCACTACTTTTTGACTGAAGTTTCTCAGACTTCAACGTTTCATTTTTAAGTCACCCAGCATGTGGGCATTCATTATTTTATTCCAACTGCCTCTGTCAAAGCCTTTTCAAAAAGCCAGCATGGAGGGCCAAATAATGGGCTTCACTTTGCAAGGGGTCGTATAAATGGCCCATCAACACATCCCCCAGGCCTGGTAAAGCTGGTGGCCAAGCTCCAGTGGAGTTTGGAAATGAAAACCCCAGTAATCTCCTTCCAGGGCTGCAAACCACGATTCCCTACCCACCCTTGGCAGTCAGATGACTCCCTAAGATCAGCCCGCTCCTTTCAAACTGATTTCCTTATCTGCAGGATAAGGAAGGAAAGGTGACCTTTCAGCCCTTAGCTTTCCCCAGGGTTTTAAACAATGCTGCTTCTTATGAAATTTCTATTGAGGATTTTGTGGATATGAGACATAACAAAACATTTTTCACTATGCCCTTATTTCATTTTCCAGTTTAAAATAATCACAAAAGGTAGATGTGCAATCTTTGCCCAAAATAAGTTGAGTCGATGTTGAATGAGAAAGTGCAAAAATCAGAGGAGCATCACTGTATATAACTCACTCCTTTAGAGTTGGTTCTGGTGGAGACCCGCTAGTGAGAATTATTCTAATAGGAGTCATCATGAGCAGGGTAAGAGAACTGAAGAAGGATGATGATGAAGAAGAAAGTCCAATTGTTGTGCAGAATACTGGGGGCAGGGGGTGAGGCGGGGGCGGGGGGATGAGTTCTATTTTTCCAAGAGAGCAGTGATGATTAATGAAACTGTACAGAAGCAGCAGCCAGCCCATTGTCAGTGTAATAGAGAGAACTGCATTTCAACTTAAGCTTCTCAGGGACTTCAAATCTGCTATCATAAAATAGGATGCTCAGGTAACATAGAAGATAACATGAAATGCAGGTTCAGTTACACTGCGTACTTGATGTGCTCCACTGAGTTTTTCAAAATACATATGGAAAGTCCCAGATGGCTCAGTGGTAAAGAATCTGCCTGCCAATGCAGGAGCCGCAGGAGACTCAGCTTTGATCCCTGGAGGAGGAATTGGCAACCCACTCCAGTACTCTTGTCTAGATAATCCCATGGACAGAGGAGCCTGGTGGGCTTACAGCCCACAGGTCACAAAGAATCAGACATGACTGAGCACTCAGCACACTTGGCAAGTCCCACTGAAAATTCCATCCCTCCATAGATGGTCTGAACACTAAAGAGAGCCCCAGAACCAGGCAAGGAAAACTGAATTGTTCATTATCTCTTTCTTCATTTTGGTTATCAGGGGGCATCAGTTATTTATACTTTACATACAAGTGCTTTTACAGTCATCATGTTAGTCTTCACCATAGACATAGGTATGTGTTCTTATCCAGAATGTATAGATATACAACTGAGACTCAGAGGGATAAAGACCTTTTAGTGGCAGACCCACAAGTAGACTCTAGTCTGGTAAACTCCAGTTTCAGTGCCCTTTCCATGAAACCTCTATTATGAACCCAACTTGAGTTGGCCTCTACCCTGGGCTCCCCCAGGTACAGTAGGTAACACATGGAGGAATACCAATGGGTCAAGGAAATCATATTATGAACATTCAGTCCTTCCCTGAATATTCATTGGAAGGACTGATGCTGAAGCTGAAGCTCCGATTCTTTGGCCACCTGATGCAAAGAGCTGACTCACTGGAAAAGACCCTGATGCTGGGAAAGATTGAAGGCGGGAGGAGAAGGGGACAACAGAGGACGAGATGGTTGGATGGCATCACCGACTGAATGAATATGAGTTTGAGCAAGCTCCAGGAGATGGTGAAGGACAGAGAAGCCTGGTATGCTGCAGTCTATGGGGTTGTCAGGCATGACTGAGCAATTAAACACCACCACGACCACCACACTGCCAATATTTCTGGAGGTTTGTAGCAATGCTGATGCACTGAGTTGTTGAAGTATTAAGCACATCTTCTAATATTATTACAGCCTCTATACTTCCATTTGATTCAATATTCCAAACATTTGTTGCATCCGTGTAAATCAGCCAAACTTAGGTTCTTCTGGAACACGAATTTTATGTTATTAATATCGGAGGCTCAAAGGCAGCTCCAAATTTAATGCTGAGGGGACATCAAAGAAAAGACTCTTTGGACACTGTGCCAGTTGCATGCTCATTATCATACTAATGTCGCCCCTGCAAAGCCTTCAGTGACATCCTTGGATGTATGCAAATATGCATTGGGAAAAAATGGAAATGTATGTAAATGACACAGAGGTTATACTGGCCTATTAACATCACAGATCCCCATTTACAGCCCACTTTTAATTTAAGTGATCTTTCTATTAGGAGGACCACTTACGAAGTTAATCTGGAACAAAATCACAGCATGTCAATTAAAACGGTGTGACAGTGAGACCACCATCAATTGGCAACTCTTTGCAGATGTCTTAATTAGGCTTCTCAGTGGCAGGTTGACCGATGACACTCTGTGAAAGTCATTTTCAAGTTTGCATCCGAGGGCTCGCTTCTCCTTCAAACTTTTCCTCTTTTTCTTCTCTCTGTTTAAATCTTAGCTATTATGAGGCTTCCCTTTGTGCATTTTTTCCCCAAAGACTTGATTATTTTTCTCATTTCTTCTTACTGTGAGTAAAAATGTGCCAGAGAGAATATTCCACTCCCAGGGGCTTGGGCATTGCAAGCCTTCATTTATTTGAAGTCTTTTGTTTTATCTTATGTATTCGTATGAAATTTGCATTCTCTTTCTTAAAATACTCAGGCATATTTTAATATAAAAATTTGCTTAAAATCACATGTGATGGTGGTTTAATCAGTAATTCGTGTTGAGCCCCAAGGACTATAGCCCTCCAGTCTCCTCTGGAGGAGGAATTTCCCAGGCAAGAATACTGGAGTGGGTTGCCATTTGCTTCTCCAGGGGACCTTCTCGGCACAGGGATTGAACCCAAGTCTCCTACATTGCAGGTGGATTCTTTACCTATTGAGCTGAAGTCACGTAGTTCTGTATTTTTGTATATTCTTGCCTCACGCTAATGCTACGTGGGGAGTGAAGAGGTAGAAAGCACAAGTTTTACATAAAGTGAGTTTTGGAACCATTCAGACCTGAGTATAAAACCGGTACTGCTATTTATTAAGTGTATGACTTCAGAAATGTGATTTAATCCAGACTGACCTCTCCCAGGCCAGGAATTCTTTTTTATTTCCTTCCTCAGCTTTAATGAAATAAAATTGACATATAACATTATATTGGAGTAGCAAATGGCAACTCACTCCCGTATTCCTGCCTGGAAAATCCCATGGACCGAGGAGCCAGGCAGGCTGCAGTCCACAAGGTCACAAAGAGTTGGACACAACTGAGCAACTGGGCATGCATGCATATTTTAAGATCGTGTGGTTACAAGATGTACAATGTGTTGAACTGACCCACTTAAATACTGCAAAATGATTACCACCACGTCTTTAGCTAACGTCTGTGTTCATGCTGATCACTCAGCCATGCCCAACTCTTTGAGACCCCATGGACTGTAGCCCTCCAGGCTCCTGTGTCCATGGGATTCTCCAGGCAAGAATACTGGAGTGGGTTGCCAGGCCCTCCTCTAAGGGATCTTCCCAACCCAGGCATTGAACTTGTATCTCCTGCGCCTCTTGCACTGGCAGGTGGACTACTCACCACTGCACCACCTGAATCTGCATCAGGTCAATTTAAGATCTACTCTCTTAGACATTTTCAAGTGTATTATACAATATTGTTAACTATAATCACCAGGCTACACATTTGATTATCAGATTTTATTCATCTTATAACTAGAAGTTTATACCCTTTGGTCAATATCTCTTCATTTCCCCCACCTCTCAGTTCCTGATAAATATCATTCTTACATACTTGTATGAGTTCAGCTTTTTCGGATTCCACATATAAATGAGATCATACAGTATTAATATTTACCTTCTCTGTCTGACTTATTTAGAATGCCCTCAAATTTTATCCATGTTGTCACAAATGGCAGGATGTCCTTCATTCTCATGGCCAAATAACAGTCCATTGTATATGCATGTGTGGTGCTAAGTCGCTCAGTCATGTCCGATTCTTTGTGACCTTATGGACCTTAGCCCACCAGATTCCTCTGTCCATGGGATTATCCAGGCAAGAATATTAGAGTGGGTTGCCATGCCCTCCTCCAGGGGATCTTCTTGACTCAGGGATTAAACCCACATCTCCTGCCTCTCCTAATTTGCAGGCAGATTCTTTGTCACTGAACCACCATGAAAGCCATGATATATGCATCTTCTTTATCCATTCATCTGTTGACACACTCTTAGCCTCTGTCTGTGTCTTGGCTATTCTGAATAAAGTCTCAGTGAACATGGGAGTGCAGAGATCTTGATTTCATTTCTTTGAAAATATGGGATTGCTGGAGCGTATGGCGTTTCCGCTTTTAATTTTTTGAAGAATCTCCCTGCTGTTTTCCATAGTGGCTGCATCAATTTACATCCCCACCAACAATGCACAGATATTCCTTTTTCTGGATCCTCGCCAACATTTTTTATTTCTCGTCTTTTCAATGATAGCCATTCTAACAGGGGAAAGGTGATATCTTATTGTGGTTTTGATTTGTATTTCTCTGATGATTAGCAATGTTGAGCATCTTTTCACAAACCCGTTGACCATTTGTACATCTTCTTTGGAAACACATTCATTCATTTCCTCTCCCCATTTTCCCTATTGAGTTGTATGAGTTCTTTATATATTTTACATATTAACCCCTTTTAGATACATGATTTGCAAATATTTTTTCCCATTCTGCAGGTTGACTTTTCATTTTGTTGACTGCTTTTTTGCTATACAAAAACTTTTTAGTTTGATATCGTCCCACAGATTAATGTTTTTCTTCGTTGCTTGTGCTTTAGGGGTCATATTCAAAAAAAATATTGCCAAGATCTATGTCAAATATTATTGCTGTAATTATGGCATTCTCACAAAACATCTCAGTAATCCTCACCTCATCATATCATAGAGTTCTTTAATCATTTAGTTATCTGTCTATAATTTTTTTCATTTTCCTTACATAGTTGCAGCAATCTATGCAAAAGGCTCTGTGTGATGTGTGTATACACATACGTTAATCATGTGATGAAATGTACACACACACACACATATGGGCTTCCCCTATGGCTCAATGATAAAGAATATACCTACCAAGCAGGAAATGCAGGCTTGATCCCTGAGTGGGGGAAGATTCCCCTCAAGAAGGAAATGGTAATCCACTCTGGTATTCTTGTTTGAGAAATGCCATGGACAGAAGGGCCTGGCAGGATTCATGGAGTCACAAAGAGCTCATGGAGTCCCAAAGAGACAGATATGACTTAGTGACTAAACATAAATAAACATATGTTTATATATATATACACATATATATATACCATCTACATATATATATACCATATACATTATTAGCCTTTGCCCTGCTTCATTCCGTACTCCAAGGCCAAATTTGCCTGTTACCCCAGGTGTTTCTTAACTTTCTACTTTTGCATTCCAGTCCCCTATAATGAAAAGGACATCTTTTTTGGGTGTTAGTTCTAAAAGA
>NW_011494951.1:7722962-7765729 GCF_000754665.1 Bison bison bison | reverse complement strand
TGGGAGGGATTGGGGACAGGAGGAGAAGGGGACAACAGAGGATGAGATGGCTGGATGGCATCACCGACTCGATGGACATGAGTCTGAGTGAACTCCGGGAGTTGGTGATGGACAGGGAGGCCTGGCGTGCTGCACTTCCCAGGTTCGAAAAGAGTCGGACATAACTGATCAACTAAACTGAACCAACTGATATACCATTTACATATATATCTTCTTTATACACATACATATATATACATATATATATATATGTATGTATATATACACATACACATATATACGTATACACATTTGGGCTTCCCTGGTGGCTCAGACAGTAAAGAATCTGCCTACAGTGCAGGAGACATGGGTTCAGTCCCTGGGTGGGGAAGATCCCCTGGAGGAGGGCATGGCAACATGACAACCCACTCCAGTATTCCTGCCTGGAGAATCCGTGGACAGTGGGTACTTGGAAGGTTACAGTTCATGGAGTTGCAAAGACTTGGACACTACTGAGCAACTAACACACGTATATATTTATATATCTTTTTTTCTATTCTTTTGAGTCTTTTGGCAAATAAATTGTTAGCAAGTGAGATTTGAGAGAAATGCATTAATATATTTAAGAAATCGCTAACTTTTAAGGCGTGGTGAAAAGGGTGCGTTAGTTGTATCATCTGCATTTTCCTTTTAAAAATATTTATTTATTTATTTATTTTTGGCCACATTGAGTCTTAGTTGTGGTGTGTGGGCTCCATAGCATGTAGGCTCTGTAGTTTCGGCCCACAGGCTTTCTTGCTAAGGCTTGCAGGCTCGATAGTTGTGGTGTGGGCTTGACTGTCCTGTGGCATGTAGGATCTTAGCTCCCCAACCAGGGATCAAACCCACGTCCCCTACTTTGGAAAGCAGATTCTTTACCACCGGACAACCAAGGAAGTCATCCCATCTGCATTCTCTTGATGCTTTAAATTCCAATTGCTTCTTATCTATCATTAAAGTAGACCAAATAAGACTTGATCTTAGCAAATTCTAACTTTCCTACTTCATTTATAGTGTACAATAAAAGATTAGCATCTAAGGACTTCACTTTCAAGGTTGATATCACATACAAGCATAAATTTGAACTCAATGGGCTAAAGGTCTGATATGCCAAAGAGAATTCCTCAACTGAGATATGAGATTAGTTGAGTGAAAATTCAATTTTGAGTATTTAAGTACTCACATAAAGTGTGGAAAGTGTTAGTCGCTCAGTCGTGCCTGACTCTTTGTGACCCTATGGACTGTAGCCCAGCAGGCTCCTCTGTTCATGGGATTTTTCCAGGCAAGAATACTAGAGTGGGTTGCCATTTTCCTCTCCAGGGAACTCACACAGGTGGACAGAAATACCTGACTGTGTCAAGAGTCTATTGAATTCTTAGAAGCAGTAATTATCCCAAGCATGACTAAAAGAGATTGGAGAGGAGCAGACCTCAATACAATGTTTATTTCTGCAAAATGAAACAATTTTAGTTTAGCTTCTTCTTTTTACATTACAATTGAGCGAGATTAGGGGCGATCTAAGATGAGAGAGTTCTTGTTTAAGACTGAGGCCCAAGGTGGACAGACTGGGGAGATTTCGAGTCTCCAACTGTTTTGTTGTTGTTGTTCAGTTGCTGAGTCATGTCCGACTCTTTGTGAGTCCGCAGACTGCAGTGTGCCGGGCTTCCCTGTTTCACTCTCTCCCGCAGTTTGCTCAAACTCATGTCCATTGATCCAACCATCTTATCTTCTGTAGCCCTCTTCTCCTCAGATTGTTTAAATGTGGCAAAATGGATGCAAATAAATAAATAAAATGTATGTCTTGAAATATTTCCTCCTACTGGAAACATCAGTTTGAATGATGGCAGAATCATTGACCTAGTCTCTAAAACCAGAAATGTGAGTAGAGGGGGCTTTGTGAAATCCCCTTTTTCTCCCACCTCCCTCATTCAAATTCTTCTCAATCGTTGTCAAGTGATGTTAGTGCCATCCCTCCAGCTGCTAACGCTGCCTAAGCCAGGTGCTGGTCCTGCTGCCTGGTACTGTTCTTCTCTTAGACAGTCTTTTCACTGTGGCCAGAGTCAACTACACATTTCCAAACCAATCTTATTTGCTTGCATAATGTACTCCAGTGGCACTCTATTATAGCAACAAGACCTCAAAATTCCTTAAGATGATTTCTAAACTTTGCAATCACGGCCTATATTTACAACCCCACTTCCTAATATTTCTTAGGTATAGGGTTTCCAGACATAGCAAAAAGGGAAAAAGATAGAACAGTTGTATGCACGTGTGTGTGTGTGTGTGTGTGTCTGTGTGTACCACAATATTTGGATGCACTTACACTAGAAAATTATTCTTTATCTGAAATTCAAATTGAACTAGGTATTCTGCATTTTATCTGGCAACCTCATTTACATAGGTGCCAAAATTAGGCAAACTGAAACACCTTTGCACTTTTTAATGTGCACTTCTATCTATGGAGAGCAAGATCATGCACTCAAGCCCAAATATTTGGCATATTATTGATATAGACATTCAGTAAATGTCTATTAAAGGAAGGAAGAGAGAGAAGGAAAGAAGGAAAGAAAGAGATAAAGGAGAGAGGAGAGGGGAAATAAGAAAAACACCTTTAAATATAACAGACTTGTATTCTACTTAAAGTAAAAACCTTGTATTTCTAAACTCCTATGGAAATTTAGATCACACCACCCAGTCCTAAATGAGCAGTTGTCAGACTGATCCTATTAACATGGTCTGATGTTATTACTCTCTTACTCAACACCCTCTTATGGATCTCTGTTCTACTGTTACTGAACTCAGGTCTGGCTGCTCAGTGCTCAAAAGCAAATGCTTGAGAGGCAAGTGTTGGTAGAATGAAAAGGTTGCCTTATTCATGAGGTCTAAACTAGGGGAGAAGGTGGACTCGTGTCCAAAGGCCAACTCCCTGCTGTTGATCAGTGAACAAGAGCTTTGAAAGGGGAGTCTCAAGTGTGTGTAGGTGGAGGGAGGAGGACTATATGCAGAACAGCAGAGTTAGCTCTGACAGTAATCTTGAAATTAGTTATGCAGTTGCCTGAACAGCGTCATCTTGATTGTTTCAAGTACAGTTACTATTTAGTTTCAGGGTTGATTTGTTCTTACTTCCTTGAGGCCAGTTCTAGAAATTGTGGTAGCTTATGCCATAGTTACAGTCTGGTCATTATGTGGTTAACTTCTTCCACTTGATGGGGGTTTCAGTATCTACAAGACAGCTCAAAAGATGTGGATCAGAATATTATCTATAGCTCTTGAAGAGGAACAGCAAGTGCTTGACTTTGTTTAATGACTCAACTATTATCATTTGGTCTTCTTTGACTGCTTTCATTTGCTTCTGCACTTTCTCACCTAGCTGATTAAATTTATTTTTGGCTAAAGTTTTTCTACAGACAAAAGGGAACAGAGGATATGGGGTGCAGGGAGTGATGGGGTGTGGGGAGGGACAGGGATCTGTCCTGGAAGGAAACCCATATGGTGCTGCTCCTTTTCACTACCTAGAATAAAACCAAAGTCCTAGAAGGACACACTTGACCCCACATCCTGCTCCTACAGTGCTCCAACCACAGTGGCTTCCTGCTGTTCCTGAAACCCCACAGCACCTCCTGAGCACCCCCATCTCAGGGCTCTTGAGCTGGCTGTTCTCAGGCCCTGGGACATTCCTCCCCAAGAAATACACATGGTTGGCTCCCTTACACCTGTCAGATCTTTCCTCAAGGTCATCTTCTCAGTGAAGCCCCTCTGTTCACCCCTTCCTCTTTATATTTCTTCATAGCCATTACTGCTTCTTATCCCACTATATTATAATATACCTGTTTATGTAGTCTTCCTCTTTTAGAATGTAAGCTCCATGAGAGTGAGATTTTTGTCAGCTATATTTACATTCCCAAAGCTTAGAAAAACACCAAGAAATAAGCTCACTTAATATTTGTTGCAGGAAAGAGTACCTGATATATTTTGTCTACTAGTTTTAATCTTCAGTAGCAAAAGAATGGAAACATGAGGGGGGAAAGATGATAGGTATCAAAATTCAGGAAAAAATCAGGTCTACTTGGATTTGCCTCTCGAGTTAGATTTCTGGAAGCTTTGTGAGTCTCAGTTTCATCGTTGTACTCCTGCTCAGTCATGTCCAACTCTTTGTGACCCCATGGACTATAGCCTTCCAGGCTCCTCTGTCCATGGGATTTTCCAGGCAAGAATATTGGAGTGCGTTGCCATTTCCCCTTCCAAGGGATCTTCCTGACCCAAGATTGAAACTGTGTCTCCTATACTGGCAGGCAGATTCTTTACCACTGTGCCACCTGGAAGCCCAATTCCCTCCTCAGTGAAATGGAAACACTTTCTGCTCTACCTACCTTAATTGCAGTGTTGCTTGTCCCAGCCCCTCAAAGTTGAAGGTTGCTGATGGTTTGTGAAGAAGAACTAAAGGTCCTCTTGATGAAAGTGAAAGAGGAGAGTGAAAAGTTGACTTAAAACTCAGTATTCAGAAATCTAAGATCATAGCATCTGGCCCCATCACTTCATGGCAAATAGATGGGGAAACAATTACAGACTTTATTTTTTGGGCTTCAAAATCACTGCAGATGGTGACTACAGCCATGAAATTAAAAGACGCTTGCTCCTTGGAAGGAAAATTATGACAAACCTAGACAGCTAGTCAGAGCTATGGTTTTTCCAGTAGTCATGCATGAATGCGAGAGTGGGACCATAAAGAAGGCTGAGCACCGAAGAATTGATGCTTTTGAACTGTGGTGCTAGAGAAGACTCTTGAGAGTCCCTTGGACAGCAAGGAGATGAAACCAGTCAATCCTAAGGGAAATCAACCCTGAATATTTACTGGAAGGACTCATGCTGAAGCTGAAGCTCCAATACTTTGGCCAGCTGATGCAAAGAGCCGACTTACTGGAAAAGACTCTGATGCTGGAAAAGATTGAGGGCAGGAGGAGAAGGAGGCCGCAGAGGATGAGATGGCTGGATAGTATCACTGACTCAAAGGACATGAATTTAAGCAGGCTCCAGGAGATAGTGAAAGACAGGGAAGCCTGGTGTGCTACAGTCCATGGGGTCACAAAGAGTCAGACATGACTTAGCAATTGAACAACTCCTACTTTTAGGAAAGGCAAGCTCCTCTTCTCTGACCCTTGTCCTCCACCACCTCCTGTTTGATCTTTGGTCATCATCAATCCCAGTCTCCTTGCTCTGTTCAAAGTGCAACAAACCTCATTGAGCCCTCAGATTGAGCCTGCTGGCTGCCTCTCTTGGGAGCACGATTTGCATCCTACTGAGCTGTCATTTGATACTCCTGAGACCTCCTGACATGCCCTCACTACCTGAGACATTTTGTGAGAATTATAGAGTATGCGAGATCAGGTTGCAAACTCTGAAGTATTGCAGCAAATATGAGCAACAGTCATTCTTAATGTAAACGTTTAATCCTGCAGATAAAAAGAGGAAAATTTTTCAAGCATCAGGGACTTCCACAAAGTTATTGCAATATGCACTTTCTTACATTATCCTTGATTCTCAATGACTTAGCCTGTTCAGTACTAATCTCCACATTTTAAAAATAGGGAAAGTGAGACATAGATAGTTTAATCCTGGGTTTACATGGCAAACCTGAGGTGAAGGAAAATCAAATCCAAACAAGTCTGACTTTATACAGATCATGCCTTTTGAACTTCACCATACTTTCTACCAGGATATGTTTAACAGACCGAATATTATACCAAACCAGTTCAGATTGATCCAAGGGCCCATCCTACTGGTGTTCTCTGTCAGTGAAAAGTGATTCTTCTCTTCCCTTTTTAAGTGGACAGTCAAGAAAACAATAGCTCATGGGATGGGAACCCCTGGAATAAAGGGTCTGTGAATCACTCGTGTATGTAATCACAGCAATCTTGTTGCTGAGAGGTTATCTTAAAATTCTTGTTGAATGTAGTTTTAAAACCTAAAATTTTAAATTGCTTTTCATAATTAAAAATAGTAAGGTTCTTTATAACATATGAAGAAAGAAAAAACAAAACTGCTCTTTTTACTATCCAGATACAGCCACTCTTAATATTTTAGCATATACTATACTAATAGCATATAATACATTAATATTTTAGCACATCAATATTTATTTTAGTAATTTCTTCTAGTTTGAATGATGTGTATATTTTTAATCATGATGCTAATGTTTGTTAAAATTAAACATACTGTTTTATTTTAAAAGAGAAAATTTCATTCTTAGAGAAAATTTTAAATTTTAAAAAGGACAAAGAAAGGATAAAATATACACTGTGACTTTTTACAAATAATGATAATCAAGTATATAACTAATAATAACCAGAGATTGCTGCCTTTGTTTATGCCCTCCACTTTTACTGTGTATTTTAATCTGTTTGAAATAATGGTGCACATATTGCTTTTAAGTATAAAGAACTCAGACATGTTCATAGTTTCTAGATGAAAAGTAAAATAAAGAGTGGCTTAATGACGGATAATATCTGCCAGTGGGTGGTATATTTCTTTCCAAAAACTTAGGTGCTTCATATAAATTTTAAAGATGCAGAAAATCACTATTCAGTTTCTGTAGTATTGGAATTGGCCATATGTCACTCTCTGCAGCTGCATTTTTGT
The DNA here is from genome assembly GCF_000754665.1 of Bison bison bison. Taxonomy (NCBI): domain Eukaryota; kingdom Metazoa; phylum Chordata; class Mammalia; order Artiodactyla; family Bovidae; genus Bison; species Bison bison. Next base: position 7,759,075 of record NW_011494951.1, on the reverse strand, counting down.
AAAGATGAAATGGATTTGTTGGTGGTGGTGGTGGTGGTTTATTAATCCCCTCAGGTGCATTAAGCATTCCGGTATTTAGCAATAATTACCAAGTGATTGAACAGAAATAAAAATTATTGTTTTAAATGGGCATCAATCACAGATACAGAATCATACTCATTGAATTCACTGGTATTACCATTTTCCAGACCATTCTGAAGTAGTGCCGCTAGGAGGCACTATTCTCAGGGCTTGGGCACGGTTCAATCGGGGTCTGTACATGCTCTGATTTAGTATCCAATATGTGGCTGTTTCGGAGAAGGCAATGGCAACCCACTCCAGTAGTCTTGCCTGGAAACTCCCATGGACAGAGGAGCCTGGTAGGCTGCAGTCCATGGGGTCGCTAAGTGTAGGACATGACTGAGCAACTTCACTTTCACTTTTCACTTTCATGCACTGGAGAAGGAAATGGCAACCCACTCCAGTGTTCTTGCCTGGAGAATCCCAGGGACAGAGGAGCTTGGTGGGCTGTCGTCTATGGCGTCGCACAGAGTCGGATACGACTGAAGTGACTTAGCAGCAGCAGCAGCAGCAGCAGCAGCAGCAGCAGCAGCAGCATGTGGCTGTTTCTCCCACATCCAAGATTAAAAAGGGTCCAGGAATCAAGGGCTGGCAATGGGAGTGGCATCACTCACTATTACTCCTAGTAACCCACTAGCAGAATTTTTGCTTCCTGTTTCTTCAACCTTAGCTCTGCTGACATAGACATCTTGGTCCCAGAAGAAGAATGCTTCCATCAGGAGACACAGAAGTGAATCCACTGAAATGGAAGTTAAAATTACCCAGTTACTCTGAGCTCCTCATGATACTGAATCAACAGGCTAACAGTGAAAGAGCTACTGTGCTAGCTGGAATGATTGATCACGATACCAAGAGGAAGTTGAATGACTACTCCACAGTGGAGGTCAGGTAGAGTGTGTCTGGGAAACAGGAACTCTCGTAGAGGGTCTCTTAGTATTACCATGTGCTATGAACAAAGTCAATGGAAAGCTATAAAAGCTCAAAGTAGGCAGGACTAATAATAACACTGGCTTCCTTGGTGGCTCATTGGTAAAAAAAAAAAAAAAAACCACCTGGCAATGCAGGAGACAGGGGTTGGTCCCTGGGTCGGAAAGATTCCTGGGAGAAGGAAATGGCAACCCACTCCAGTATTCTTAGCATTCTTACAGACTAACACAACAACAACAATAATGGCATAGACTCTTTTGGAATGAAGGTTTGGATCACTATACCAGGTAAAGACCCCTGACTGGCTGAGGTGCTTGATGAAGGCAAAGGGAATAAAGAACGGACAGTGGGATAAGATAATTATAAATATTATGACTCTATGACCAGTTACAGAAACTCGGACTGTATTGTCAGAAGTATTTCCTCCTTATTTTGTTAGGCTTTTATATATAGATATACAAGCTGTGTGTGTGTGTGTGTGTGTGTGTACTTGCTTAATATGAGTTTCCTCAGTGGTTCAGTGGTAAAGAATCTGCCTGCAATACAGAAGATGCAGGTTCAATCCCTGGGTCTGAAAAATCCCTTGGAGGAGGAAATGGCAACTCACTCCAACATTCTTGCCTGGACAATTCCATGGACAGAGGAGCCTGGTGGGCTACAGTCCATAGAGTCACAAAGAGTCAGACATGACTAAAGCTATTGAGCACACACACATACTTGCTTAATATATATAGATATATTTGATTTTATATTTAAACAAAATATATAAAGTTGTTTTCTCTGTTTCTTTTCTACCTTATTCCTTTATCATGTAACAATAAGAGTTATTAACATTATACTACAGTAGGTAAGTATTAAATTTACATCATAGTATTTAAAAATGGGATATCAAGGAAAAGAGTAAATGTCACTTAAGGACTTTACTTCATTTTCAGGAGCGGATGCACTAACCGCTTGGTTGTACTCAGGATAGTTATTTCATGCTAGGCAGAATTATGACCTTGTTATTGTCTTTATTATGAAATTGTTCTGGTTATTCAGTTGCTCAGTCATGTCCGACTCTTTGAAGCCCCATGGACTTTAGCACACCAGGCTTCCCTGTCCTTCACCATCTCCCAGAACTTGCTCAAATTCGTGTCCGTTGAGTCAGTGATGCCATCCAACCACCTGGGCCTCTGTTATCACTACTATCTTTACCTACCTCACTAAGTCAATGGAGAAAAAAATACAAGCCTGGCTTAAGGAGACGCATGGGGGTGCCAAGTTGCTAACAGATGGATTTGTGATGATGAATGCCATGTGTCAGCTGGACTGGATCATGGAGTGCTCAGATTAAACATCATCTCTGGGCTTATCTATGATGATAGTTCTATGTGAGATTGTATTCAAATGAGTAAACTGAATAATGCACTTTATCCTTCCCAGTATGGGTGGGCATCATCCAATCTGTGATGGCCTGAATAGGAAAAAGAAAAAAAGACTGAGGAAGGGGAAATTGGCTCTCTCTGTTTAATTTTTTGAGCTGTGACATAGGTCTTGTGCTGTCTACCTCCAGTTCTCAGTACCACATATTGGACACCATGGGCTTTCCTGGATCTCTAGCTTGTAGACAGCAGATCATGGGATTTCTCAGCCTCCATAATTATGTGAGATAATCCTTATAATAACTGACGAAGACTCTTGAGAGTTCCTTGGACTGCAAAGAGATTAAACCAGTCAATCCTAAAGGATTCTTCATTGGAATTGAAGTTCCAATATTGTGGCCACCTGATGCAAATGGCTGACTTGTTGGAAAAGACTCTGATGTTGGAAAAGATTGAGGGCAGGAGAAGAAGAGGGCAACAGAGGATGAAATGGTTGCATGGCATTATTGACTTAGTGGACATGATTTTGAACAAACTCCAGGAGATAGTGAAGGACAGGGAAGTGTGGCATGCTGCAATCCATGGGGTTGCAAAGAGTCGGACATGAGTGAGAAACGGAACAGCCACAACATATATATCCTATTGGTTCTATTTCTATGGAGAATCCTATTACAGTGCTCAGTGTATTTTCCACATAAAAATACACAGATGTAATTCTATTAAAAGGCATTCTGCTATTCAATACTCCAGAAGTTCTAAATTTTGTCTCTCATGATAATATAATTTTCTGTAACCTCAGCTGTGTTCTTACCTGGTTCTTAATGCTCACTGTTACTCTGCAGTTGACTTTTAGTTTCCTAGAAAAGCTTCCTCACATCATCCAGCTCCTTTTCGATGTCATTTTATTGTTCTTTCTTTATGACATGTCTCCTATTTTTAAGAGGCTATCATTTCTTGCATCTCATCTGAGGATACCAAATAATCTCCTGAAAGAAGAAAATCCATTTCCTGCAGCAGATCTTTGTCAAAGGTTTGTTTTTCCTTTGAGTTTTCATGGTAATCTTTGATAATCATTGCTCAGAGTTCCGGCACTATGATAGCTGTCATTGTTGGGGCTCATATTCTTTGTGTCTTGTGATTTGTTTCATCTTTAAATAAAAGAAGATATAGCCAAGCCCAGTGTTTACCAAAGGACCTCAAGGATGAATGCTTCTTGCCTTCACTTCCTTCTAGCCAATTCCTCTTTTTCAAAGTATAACTACCCACTAGTTGAATGGTCACAGCTCCAAGATAAGGTCCACATTTTGACAGACTTCATTAACGGTGTCTCTACCAGACTGCAGAGGAATTCTTTCCACATTCCTTCTGGATTCCCGGTGACACAGTTACTGAATATGAAAATAATTGTCAGCACCCCGCCACACACATGCTATTACTAGGATTTTCTTAATTCTCCTCCCCATCAAAAGTATAAGAATTACATTTTCCACCTCACTTGGCTGTGCATCACCACCATTCAAGTCTTCCATTTTAAGCAGTGAAACAAATAATGGAGAAAAGAGATACCAGAATTTGCCCCATAAAATAGAAGAGCCACATAGGATAAGGAAGTTTACAAAGAACAGACCAGAGGTAGCAAAGCATTCCATGGGAGGAATCTGAACCTCCAACATGTTTAAAATGGGTATCACCATTTTTAAAATAAATGCCAGTCCAATACCAAAAATAAATAAATAAGAGCATACAGATAAAACCTAGATTTCCAGCTTCTCTTGAACTGTAGAAAGATGTGCCAAAATTGTTTCTGTATTCTTACAAAACAATTGTCTTTGTGTAAAGCACATCTTCTCTGGTTTGCTTCAGTCTTCACCCCGGTCAGCTCACTCCTTTTTATTACTGTGCATGCATGCATGCTAAGTTGCGTCAGTCACGTCCAACTCTGTGACCCCACGGACTGCAGCCCACCAGGCTCCTCTGTCCATGAGATTTCCCAGGCAAGAATACTGGAGTGGGTTGCCATTTCCTCCTGCAGGGGATCTTCCCAACCCAAGGATCGAACTCCCATCTCTTGTGTCTCCTGCACTGGCAGACACTTTCTTTACCTCTAGCACCACCTGGGAAGCTCTTTGTTACCTTAGGTATTTGAATTTTTAACTCCTGATATAAAGTGAATTTTCCAGTATATATTAGTTTCCCAGGACTGCCTTTACAGAGTAACACAAATGTGGAGGCTTCAAACAAGAGAAATTTAATCTCTCACTATTATGGATGTCAGGAGTCCACATCAAGATGTCAGCAGGGCCATGCCACCTCTGGGGGCTCCCAAGGAGACAGCTTCATTGCTTCTTCCAGTTAATGGTGGCTTCTGGCATTCTAGTCTTAGGGCTACATCACCACAATCTCAGCTGTAGTCTTCACAAAGCCAACTTCTCTCAGTGTGTCTTTTTATGTCTCTTATAAGAGTACTGTAATCGGATTTAGAACCTACCGAAACCAGACAGTCTCATCTGGATCCTTATCTTAATTACATCTGCAGAGATCTTATTTCCCAAAAGGTCACATCCTGAGGTTCCAGGTGACATGAATTTCCACCTGGGGATTCATCCAGAAATTCACAAAATGAGGAACACAGCAGAGGAAGGCTAATTGCTGACTCACTGGAACAGGCCCTGATGCTGGGAAAGACTGAGGGCAGAAGGAGAAGAGGATGAGATGGTTGAATGGCATCACTGATTCAATGGACATGAACTTGGGCCAACTCTGGGAGATGGTAAGGGATAGGGAGACCTGATGTGCTGAAATCTATGGGGTCCCGAAGAGTCAGACGCAAGTTGGCAACTGAACAACAATGGTCCTATCTACCCTTTTTCTATAGAATAACAACCCAACAGCACCCCTAAGGCATGGAGTGTTCTCTTCTCTCCAGTTCCACTAACATTAAAGGCGGCAAAAATAAAATTCTCCCGGATCCAACCTTTAGTTAATTGTCAGTCCAGGTTTATGGCTGTGTTTTGAGTTTATGTCTTCTTCTAAACCTTCGTAGGTGTTTTATTGCACATTACAGAGAAGTCGTGCCAGGAGCTGTTGGCAGATACCATTTTAAACCAGCAGTCAGTGAATCAACTTTATAAGCTGCAATTTAGAAAAGAAGGAAAGGAGGAAGCTTTTTTTCTTCCCTTCCAAGTACACTCCTCATTCCCTCCCTACTCTTGCCCCTTCAAATTGCTGCCCGAAATGCATTGATCACGTGGGTGACTCTCAGGTCACATGGGAAGAGGGATACAAAATTGACATGTGAGTATAAAGCAAAAGACAAGATAAGACTGGGTGACACATTGTGCTACAGCTGCTAAGATCTTTAAATCCTGAGCTCTGAAGCTCTCATTTGTTAATGTTGATTAAATAATGAAAACAATTCCAGGTTAGGAAAATCTTAGTAATCAGCTCTGCACAATAGCTATTGTCACTGTTTGTATATTTAATGAAAAAAGTAATTACTCTATATTCATTATTTTATTATGGTTAATATACCATAGCAAACATGGGAGAATGAAAGCCTTTAAGAACAAGAAAAACATCTTACTCTTGGGAAGACTAAAGGAAAAAATTTATAAAAGAAAGAACAAATATCTTATACTTTCTATAGCTCTGCTCTGTAAACTGAGGCCTACAATAGCAAAAGGACTTGCCCTATGTCACCCAACTAGTTGGCAATGAAGTTGGAACCATAGCCCCGGCCTCCTATCATCCAGGTTACTGCTCTCTGCAGAAATAGTGCGTTTAAATCATTTAAAGAAGTGAGTTTCGGGCTTCCCACATAGCTCAGTTGGTAAAGAATCTGCCTGCAATGCAGGAAACCGTGGTTCAATTCCTGGGTCGGAAAGATCCCCTGGGGAAGGAATAGGCCACCCACTCCAGTATTCTTGGGTGTCCCTTGTGGCTCAGCTGGTAAAGAATCCACCTGCAATGCGGGAGACCTGGGTTTGATCCCTGGGTTGGGAAGATCCCCTGGAGAAGGGAAAGTCCACCCACTCCAGTATTCTGGCCTGGAGAATTCCATGAACTGTATAGTCCATGGGGTCGCAAAGAGTCGGACACAACTGAGTGACTTTAAAAAAATAAAATGAATATATCATTTTCTGAACTAATTCCATTCATTCATATATTACTTCAAAGTTTCCACATGCTTTTGCAAAGGACACTGTATCATTTGCTTCCCATTCAAATCCTCTGATATCAATGTAAGAATAGTAATTACTACCATTGTAATCTGCGACCCCATAGAAGGCAGCCCACCAGGCTCCCCCGTCCCTGGGATTCTCCAGGCAAGAACACTGGAGTGGGTTGCCATTTCCTTCTCCAGTGCAGGAAAGTGAAAAGTGAAAGTGAAGTCGCTTAGTTGTGTCTGACTCTTAGCAACCCCATGGACTGCGGCCCACCAGGCTCCCCCGTCCATGGGATTTTCCAGGCAAGAGTGCTGGAGTGGGGTGCCATTGCCTTCTCCGAATCTATAGGTAAGAGGATTTATATTTCATCTTTTATCAAGTGTAGATGTTCACCAAGTAAATAAGAATAGAAATAGTATTCCAACTGGAAGGAGAAAATGACCATGAGTGAGAGACATGGATGTACAACGTGGTACAAACTTTAGATGTCTTCCAGGAAGGGCATGATTTCTGAAAGATATCCACAGATATCAAACTAGTCAGTCCTAAAGGAAATCAGTCCTGAATATTCATTGGAAGGATTGATGCCAAAGCTGAAGTTCCATTGGCCACCTGATGAGAAGAACTGACTCATTGGAAAAGACCCTGGTGCTAGAAAAGATTGAAGGCAGGAGGAGAAGGAGACGACAGAGGGTGAGATGGTTGGATGGCGTCACTGACTCAATGGACATGAGTTTGAGCAAACTCCAGGAGCTGTTGATGAACAGGGAGGCCTGGTGTGCTGCAGTCCATGGGGTCGCAAAGAATCGGACATGACCGAGTGACTGAGCTGAACTGAACTGATGCACAGAAAGCTTCACATCAGGTTATGAAGGCCTTTCAATGTTAGGGTGAAGAGTTTGAACTTACTATGCCAATAAGCAGGCTGGTGAAGGTTTTTAATACAAGAATGTGACATGATCGGAACTGTGTCTTAGAAAAACGTCTGTAAAATGATGCCTTCAAATTCAAGTACTCCACACTGGCTCCCTCTCAGCCCAGGTTCGTGCAGATAACAAAAAAGAAAAGTATAAAACAATAGTGAGGCAGAAAGATTATAACAAATGGAGAAATCTGATGCTTGAGCTAAAAGGAAGTGCCATGGTTTCACCTCATCCAGCTGCTGCTTCCACGTGGACCAGTGAGGTAAGATTGTGTGAATTTTCAAGAGACACCGCAAATGTGGATGTTTATGCAAAATCATCTGATTTTTCAATTTTGACATCTTCTCCCCAAAGTGTTTTGAACAAAAGAGAAAAATGAAATGTGCCAGTGAGCTGCTTTTTACCCAGCAAGTCATCATTTTCACTTGACCTGTGTTCAGTGTGGAAGAATAGTTTGAAATCTATTTCTAAAGTATAAACCTAAGGCAGGGCCGGTGAGGAATGAAAAGAAAGGGAATAGATGGCTGTCAGAATATGGAATCCAGAAGAAAGCCACCAAATGGTAGATGAAGCAATGTGACGAGTTGTTTGAACTCTGATTTTTTGAGGGGCTTCCCTGGTAGCTCAACTGGTAAAGAATCCACCTGCAGTGCAGGAGGTCTGTGTTCGATCCCTAGGTCCAGAAGATCCCCTGGAAAAGGGAATGGCTACCCACTCCAGTATTCCGGCCTGGAGAATTCCATGGACAGCGGAGCCTGGCGGGCTACAGTCCGTGGGGTTGCAAAGAGCCTGACATGACTGAGCGACTTGCACTTTCTGTTGTTTTCCCTTGGTGTCATTGTGACTGTGGATACAGGTTTTACCTTTTTGTTGTTATTGTTAACATAGGAGTAGCAAAGAATGGGTTCTGAAAACCAGACCTCCAATATCAGCCCAACTGAAGGTCACCTCAACTTCACCTCAGCCCTCCAAGTTCAAAATGGCGCATGGCAGTTCCAGTCTGGATTCAGAGCCAAGTCGAGAAGGAAGACAAGTATTCTCTCAGTTTCTTTGCTTTGGCCCCTGAGGTATTCAGTTAATGTTCTGGGCCATAAAAAAAGAAATGGTTGGTCTCCTTTCCCTAACTACTCTGTCTCTCTGATTTAAGTACTTTTCACCTGTGAATGTCCTTGGTTACTTCTGAACTATATTCAGTCCTATAAAAGGCACTAAATTAAAGACTGCTTTGGCTCTGTGTTTCAGTGAAGTGATTTTTTGAAAAGTGCTGTGAGATTGCTCCTCCCTTCAGAAAGCCAGTGAAGTTCACCCTAAATGCCACCTTTTTTGCAACTTGCCCTGAAATCCCACCCCTTTCATTCTCAGCCCAGAGGCCTTCTCCCTCACAAAGCCTTTTCTCACCACACCAGTAGCACCCTGCAACCTCCAGATGGGGTCAGTACACCTCGACTGCATCAGTCATCATCACCTGTCACCATCTAATTCACTTCCACTCTTGAAAACCTATACGCCATGCTCCACACAGTGGCCAGAGAATCTTCTTCAAATATAAGTCAGATCGTATCCCTGCCCAGCTTAATTCTCCACTGGCTTTCCTTTGAAGTTGCAATAAAATCTAAACTACTTAAAGCGATTTGCCAAACCCTGGATTATTATCCTGTGTACAGCTTCTGCTGCTCTGCTCTTTTCCTGATTACATTCCAGCCACACTGGCCTTCAAGGGACCCTTGGGTAGCACCACGGGATCTTTGCACTGCTGCTGATTCCTCTACTTAAATGCTTTCCCCAAAGCTTTTCACATGGCTGGATCTTCCTCATTTTAAGTTAAATGTCATTTCAACAGAGAGACCATCCATCCCAGAGCATCCAAATGCTCATTGACCAAGGTCGTTCTCTCTCCTCACCTGAATTACTTCCTTCCTAGCTGTGGCAGCTGTAACAATCGCCTTGCAGAGTACAGTTGTCTAAGGGCCTCTGCTGCTGCTTTCTGAAATCTCCCCATCGGCATGCTCTGAAGCCACACTTCCCATGGGCTGTGTGGGCCGCTCCCAGCCAGTGGCAGGGACTCGAAGGCAGTCTGTTTCTGGGAAACGTGGGACTCCTCTGACCAGTGACTTTGGCTAGGGGACTCCCATCAGTTTGCTGAAAGTTTCTTATACTCAGTGGCAGCCTGAGACTTTTCTTATACAACCAACCTTTCTTCCCTTTTTCTTTCTTCCTCCCTCCCTGCCTTCCTTTTTTCTTTCCCATCTTCCTTTCTTTCTTTATCGACTTTCTCTAATAAAATACCATTTCCTCTAAGGAAAGGCTGTCACTGGACTCACTTACCACCATGACTACAGTACAAGCACCATCCCGGCATAGGACAGGTGCTGTTCAGAATTTGTCCAATTTTGCACATAGATCCAGCAACACATCGACTCTTGACGTTGAAACTATCTATATGCCCACCTTCATTACTCACTCAGTTGTAGAATTTTTTGAGAATCGTCTCTGATTTGGGTTTGTTCCCAGCAGATAGCCCAGAGCCTAAGACACAGCAGCAGCTCAATATTTGTTGAATTGATCTAATATCTCCTACTTCCTTGCTCCCTCCCTCCTTTCCAACAGCCCCCACACGTGCTGGGCAGGACACACTGAATCTCTGTCTTCCATAAAGCATTTGCCTTAACTCCAAAGATCCTTCTACTCTGTCCTTTATTGCTCTGAATGTCCTCACCATTCTCCTAGGTTTCCATGAATTTTCCTCTGTATCACTGACCCTCTACCTCCCTCCAGCATCTCAGGATAGCCAAAGAATCCCACTCTTTTACCTCCTAAGTAATTTCTTGTTTAATGAGCTTCCCTCCATTTCTCCTGTGACCATCTTGGTCTAGGCCACCATTTTCTCTTCCCTTGACCAATGCAAACACTGCCTTAATAAGCTCCTCTTCCTCCACGTTTGCATACCTACCATACAATCCCTACCCTCCAGCAAGAATGTTATTCCTAAAAGGCAAATCTGACCAGGCCACACCCTGCTTAGAGCCCTTCAAGTCACAATAGTCTGTTGAAGAGACCTCTTGGAGCCTGATGTCCAGGTTCACTTATCCCTGACTCATCTTTGTCCTCATTCTATACGCGTTTGATCCAGCCTCCCAGCCACACAGAGCAGTTTGCTATGCCCCGAACCTATCTCTGGTTCTTCTATCTTTTCTAAATCCAGCTTGTACATCTGGAAGTTCTAAGTTCACATACTGTTGAAGCCTAGCTTGAAGGATTTTTTAGCACTACCTTGCTAGCCCGTATGATGAGCACAATTATACAGTACTTTGAACATGGCATCACTGACTCAATGAATACAAGTTTGAGCAAACTCCAAGAGACAGTAAAGGACAAGGAAGCCTGGTTTGCTGCAGTCCATGAGGTCACAAAGAGTCAGACACAACTTAATGACTGAACAACAAAACCTATCTCCCTCTTTCTTGGAGAATTGTCTTCCTCAAATTTACCCCTGCCTTCATTATACTAATTTTGCTAATGTCACTTCTTCCAAGAGATCTTCAGTAGAAAAGTTCAATCTGGATAAGATGATTTTCCTTTAAATTTCTGTAGGAAAACAACTACTACTCCATCACAGTACTTGTCTTGGTCAAATTTGGCTGCTATTACAAAAATGCCATAAACTGGGTGACTGTGACAACAAATATTTATTTCTCATAGATCTGGAGACAGAAAGTTCCAAGAGTAAGGAGCAGGTAGATCCAGTGTCTGCTGAGAATCCCCTTCCTGGTTATAGACAACATCTTCTTGCTGTGTCCTTATGTGGAAGAGAGAAAGAAGGGTCTCTGGGGTCTCATTTGTAAGGACACTAATCCCATTCATGAGGGCTCCACCCTCATAACCTAATCACCTCCCAAAGGGTCCACTTCCTTATACCATCCCACTGGGGTTAGGATTTCAACATATTGATATGGGAGAGGGTGCAAAGATTCAGTGGGGTTTCCCCGGTGGCTCAGTGGTAAAGAATCCACCTGCAATGTAGGAGACACAGGAGATGTGGGTTCAATCCCTGGATTGGGAAGATCCCCTGAAGGTGGAAATGGCAACCCTCTCCAGTATTCTCGCCTGGGAAATCCCATGGAAAGGGAAGCCTGGTGGGCTACAGTCCATGGGGTCACAAGAGTCAGACACTACTGAGTGACTGAGTGTGCAGACCCAAAGATTCAGTTCATAGTAGTATTTATTACATGGGTTTATTTAATTATTAGTATCTGTGCCCTCAATATGAACCTTGCTTCTAAAATAAACATTTGACCAAGTCATTCTGTTTTATTAAACCCTTGAAAGATTCCCTCATTGCTTCCAGATGTAAGCATGACTACCTACATCTCTGGCCTCACATTTTTATACCCCCGAAAACTCTCATGCTGCTGCTGCTAAGTCACTTCAGTCGTGTCCAACTCTGTGCGACCCCATAGATGGCAGCCCACCAGGCTCCCCCGTCCCTGGGATTCTTCAGGCAAGAACACTGGAGTGGGTTGCCATTTCCTTCTCCAATGCATGAAAGTGAAAAGTGAAAGTGAAGTCACTCAGTCGTGTCCGACTCTTCGCAACCCCACGGACTGCAGCCCACCAGGCTCCTCCGCCCATGGGATTTTCCAGGCAAGAGTACTGGAGTGGGGTGCCATTGCCTTCTCCAGAAAACTCTCATAATTCCCAGTTATAAACAGAGCCTCATCCACAGGGCACTAGCTCACAAATCCTTGCATATGTTTCTTCTTTTGCCTGGACTGCCTTTCCTCATCTTCCTTCTGGTCAGTTAGTCTCCATCCTCCAATTCTCCTCTTGAGTATTCTGTCTTCCATGACGTCTTTTGGATCACTTTCTCTTCCAGGTAGAACTGAGCACCTCAACCATGGCCTCACATTAGTCATACAAATATCTATTACTTATTTCATAGCTTTTCTTGGATTATAATTCTAATTCTGCACCTGCAGTGAACTCCAAGCTTTTCAAGGGTAGTGACAAGGTCTTATTCAGCTTTCTTTCCCCAGTGCCTCCTACATATGAAGGTGCTCAATACATATTTATAAAATCAACAATGGAAGACTTCATGCCTTCTTCAGAGTCCTACAATTACCACCTCACCAGTTATTCTGTCTCCAGTGAACCACAATAGATCAGATTGCCCTATTTTCTGAGCTTTGTACGTGCATAGCCGTATAATTTTTTTTAGTAGATTCCAGGTATCTAAAGAGCAGGGACAAAGCTTTAGTCTCTCTGTCTCTACTTCCTCGCTTTGCAGGTAGAAACTCAATATACTTTAGTTAATTGATTATTATTGCTCGATCTGCTATTCTTTTTTGATTCAGGAACTTACTGAAAAGAATTTTAAAAGAAAGCCCTCTCAGAAATCAACAACGAAAAATCACAAAATGTTCTCTTCTAAAAATAACATGTCCCCAAACACTCAAGGCAGAAGCTGCTTTCTCCTCTCCCATTAATGAGAGAAAGATGTGACTTCCTCCATTTTCCTTTTGTCTGCATCACGTCTGCGTTGCCTGGAGATGTGTGGCTGTTGTTTTAAGAAAGATCAGATGACAACGGGAGACGGATCATCTCCTTGATTAAAAAGTGGCCCTCAGAAGCATCCACTTCCTGAGATTCAAGGAGGAGAGGGTTATTGCACAGCCAGTGAGTGCCTCGTTCAGAGGCATGAATCCCTGAGAGCAGCTGAGGCTGGGCTCAGCCAGCATTTCATTTCATATCAACCCCATCCAGATTTGATCACACAGTACCACAGATGCCCCGACACATAGAGAAGAATCACAAGGGCTTAGAATTCACCATTGATTGACTCGAGAGCACTTTTTGAAAGACAAAGAAGTGGTATGGCTTAGTGAGACCAACCCGTGTTCAAATCTGGCTCCGACAGTTACTAGCAGCCTTGTTAAGCTTTGGCTTTATCAGATGGAGAATGGGGGTGGAACTTCCCAGTGGAGTTCCTGATGTGGTTGAATGAGATCAAGTATTTATCCTGTTCTTCAATGATTATTAATGGTAACCACTAGCATTAACTAGCCAGAAGTCTAGCTGTCATAATAGCTGCCTATTGTTGAACACTTACTGTGTGCCAAACCCCATACTAGTTGTTTTTATATTCATCTTTTACTTATAAATCTCATAACAAGCACGGCAACCCACTCCAGCATTCTTGCCTGGAGAATCCCATGGACACAGGAGCCTGGCAGGCTACAGTCCATAGGGTTGCAAAGAGTCAGACTCAACTGAAGCAACTTAGCACATGTACAATCCTCATTTTATAGTTAGAGAGACTAAATTTCTTGGAAATTAAGCCAATGTCACCCAACTAATGAGGTTGCCTTTTTAGCAAAATAAGTTTCCCCCTTTTCCGTTGTTCCGTGTCTCTTTCTTCTTCATTTTTATTGAAGTATCGCTGATTTATATGGGGATTCCCAGGTGCAAAATGGCAAAAGAACCCGCCTGCCAACGTAGGAGACACAAGAGATGAGGGTTGGACCCCTGGGTCAGGAAGATCCCTGGAGGAGAAAATGGCAACCCACTCCAGTATTCTTGCCTAAAAAATTCCACGGACAGAGAAGCCTCACTGGCTGCAGTTCAAGGGATCCCAAAGAACTGGACATGACTGAGCACACACACACGCATGCTTGACTTATGATGGTGTGTTAATTTCTGCTGTACAGCAAAGTGATTCGGGTACACATACACATGGATTCCTTTTTATATTCTTTTCTATTATCATAAGTAAATGTAATAAATATGGTAAATATGGTTCTCCCTTGTTGTGTATCCATCCTATATGTGACAGTTTGCATCTGCTAACCCCAAACTCCCAATCCATCTCTTCCCCACCTCCCGTCCTTTGGCAACTCTAAGTCTGTTTTCTACATCTGTGAGTCTGTTTCTCTTTCATAGGTAGGGTCACTTCTGTTATATGATAGAACCCACATAAAAGTGATAGCATATGATATTTGTCTTTCTCGTCATGACCTCCTTCTCTTGTGTGATCATCTCTAAGTCCATCCTGCTGCAAATATCATGCCTCTGTTTTCTCTCCTAAAAGGGATGCGATGTGGTCAGGACCTTGAATCCCATCCATTTCCCACGACTTCCAGAGGGATGTGTGACACGGGGGCAGGCTGGCCCAAAGAATTCTCATTAATGTGACTAACTTAGGCTTTCCTGTTGGCCCACACAGTAAAGAATCTGCCTGCAATGCAGGAGACATGGGTTTGATCCCTGGATCAGGAAGATCCCCTGGAGAGGGGAATGACTACCCACTTGAGTATTGTTGCCTGGATAATTCCATGCACAGGGGAGCCTGGCGGGCTACAGTCCATGGAGTCAGACGTAACTGGGCAACTAACACACACAGGCTTTAACTCTCCTGCACCGCACCCACTTTCGAGCGTCAACAGTCCCTTTAATTACTATAGCTCAAGAGTGTAACTCAATCACTGTATCTCTTTAATCACTCGTCCTAGATCTTCCTACTCCAGTGAAAGAAGAACAGAACAGAGCAGAATCCCCTACACCATCACCACTGACCTAGAAGGGAACTCAGTTGCTCCCTCCTCTCCCCCTTTCCCTCGGACGCATCCTGCCCGTAGGTTTCCATGGACCAGTCTGTCAATCAAGCAGGAAAGATGCCTAGGCTGTGTCTTGCCCCCACTGGACTCACAGATAAAGAGTGAACCACTAGCCCTTCACTTCTCAACAAAACCTCAGCCTTCCTTGTTCCTTCCCACTAAATATTCCCATCCTGTTATCTCTGTGGCTTTTTGTGTTTATCACTCAGTCTTTTATCCATCAAAACATCCGCTCCTTTGGGCAGGAGCTGTGGGAGATGGCAATAAGCTTTGAACTCTGTGGCTTTTTGTGGTTATCGTTCAATCCTTGATCCATCAGAGCTTCTTTCTTCTAAGGCTGTAGCTGTGGGAGATGGAAACAGGCCTTGAGCTCCCTCTAGAGGTTCCAATGCAACCAATACACAGGACTCTGCGAGGGAAATGGCCAGGGGTAATGTCACATTCATTTGTGTGTACCAAGAGTCCTAACGGAGTGGATTCAAACTGGCATACCCTCCTCTGGAAAAGTGAACAAGGGCCAGTGTGGACATCCCAACAACCCCCTCCAGGTGGGCAGATACAACTGCCCTCTCCAATGAGAGGACAGGTGACTTCATCCCTTGGAGCCTTCTACCCCACAGCAGGGGAAAAAAACCAGGAAGCAACAGATGGGCCAGGCAGCCTCCAGGTCTAGGCACTAAGGCCCTACCTGGCTTCTGGAGACAGGAAAGGGGAAGAGAGGTCTTCACTCCTGGCACCGAACATTGACCAGTAAGACACACCCAATATAGCAGCCTGCCCAGAGTGTCAGGCCCTGGAGGAAGACAGAAGCAGTGTCCCTCAGATAAATTTTAAAAATTAAAAACAGCAACAGCATAAAGCAAGCTGGTACCTAGAGAATCACCGGCTGTGCTTTCTGCCTCTGTGCTCAGCCCATGTGTGGGAAATATTTGGTACTCGGTAAATTCATTTTGGAAGAATGCCAAATGACCACACCCCTAACAGCTCTCCAGGGTCTGCCTAAATAAGGGCTGCTTTCTCTGTATAGTACAGAGTGCATTTGTCATGGGTGGAATCATATCCCCCAAGAGACATATATCCCACTCTTAACTCCTAGTACCTATGAATGTGTCCTCATTTGGAAGTAGGGTCTTTATGGTCAAGTTAAGAGGAGGTCATCGTGAGAGAAACAGGTTTGATCCCTCAGTCAGGAAGATCCCCTTGGAGAAGGAAATGACAACCCACTCAAGTACTCTTGCCTGGAGAATTCCATGGACAGAGAAGCCTGGCAGGCTATAGTCTATGGGGATCACAAAGAGTCAGACATGACTGAGCGACTGAACACACATACATACATAATAGATTAAGGGGTCCTTAATCCAATAACAGGTATTCTTATAAGAAAAGGAAAATTTAGACACAAACAGACAAACAGGAGAATACCCATTTGTGACAAAAGAGGCAAAGACTGGAGTGAAGTATTTGAAAGCCTAGGGACACCAAGAACTTTTGGAGACCATGAGGAGCAGGGAGAAAGGCAAGGGAGGATCCTTCTCCAGATTCTTTGGAAAGCTACGGCCCTGCTCACATCTGGGTTGCGGGCTTGAGCCTCCATCATTGTGAGAGAATAAATACCTGTTCTTTTAACTGTTCGTGCGTGCGTGTGTGTTAAGTTGCCTCAGTCTGACTCTTTACAACCCCGTGGACCATATAACACACCAGGCTCCTCTATCCATAGGATTCTCCAGGCAAGACTACTGGAGTGGGTTGCCATACTCTCCTCTGGGGCACCTTCCCAACCCAGGGATCAGACCCATGACCCTTGCCTCTCCTGCCTTAGCAGTTGGGTTCTTTACCGCTAGTGCCACCTGGGAAGCCCTTAAGCTGTCCGGCTTATGGTAATTGGCCACGGCACCCCCAGCAAACTAATACAACACTTCTCTTTTTTCAGCACAGTGGAATTAAAATTTCAGAGCACTCACAGAAAGTATATTATTACTATACTCTCTAATTTTTTTCCTCAAAGAGCCAAACAACACCCAGTTGTTATTTGCACTGATTCCAGTTCTCTGCCTGAAGATAGGACTTTTCTATCATGCAATGGTTCTGGGTCTTAGAATTCAAGGGTACACTATGGAGGAGTTTCAGGTAGCTTCCACTAAGCTCTGCAGGCCCCACGGGGCTTCTGTTCTAAGTAGGAGGTGAGAAAGGAGAAAGCAGACATTATGATACACTTCAGCTCCCTCATGTGAGAGACAAAAGCAGTTTTCTCTCTAACTTTTCTGCAAAAATATATTTTGAAAAGCAGCTATATTTCCGAACAATGCAGGTCACTTTAGACATTACACGCTCTCTTGTCTAGTTGCAGAAATAGCTTATCCTGTGCTTGAGGACTATAAACAATCATTATGGTCTGTTCATCTTATCTGCTTCTCAGGGGAAGGGAAAATCATCACATGGAAGGGACAGAGGGTCTCAACAGCCTCCCCAAAAGGGATTTTTCTTAGGGGCTTCTGTACAAAGGACCCCGGAGCTTCAAGAGAGGAACAGTCCATTTTTGACTTTGAGTCCCTGATGTTTACACCAGATCTTGTAGGTTCTCTGAGAAAGTCTGGGGATCAGAGGGATGGAGGTGGAGAAGGTGCTCCTAGCTGGCAGGATCTACAACCTCTAAGATCTCCTATTTTATGCTTTTCCTACAAAAGTCTGTAACAAGAGAGACTTCCCCGGTGGTCCAGTCATTAAGACTTCACCTCCCAGGGCAAGAGGTGTGAGTTTGAACTCTGGTTGGGAAGCTAAGATCCCTCATGACTCATGGCCAAAAAACTAAAACATAAAACAGAAGTGATATTGTAAAAAATTCAAGAAAGACTTAAAGCATGGTCCACATTAAAAAAAAAAAAAAGAAGCCTGCAAAGAGAACAATGACTGGCCTTCAATCAAGCCGACTTTGCACCCCAAGACCATGTGTTTGAAAAAGTCTTTCTGTTTCAGGGGCCAAGGTAAGGTGAACACAGCATTGTTCAAATATACCCAGGAAAGCTGCTGCTAATCATCCTAACTCCACAATCTCTTCTGTCCACATTGACCTTGGGTCCCTGTTTGCTGACTCTCTGGTCTGCCTGGTATGTTTTCTTCCCAACAGGGCTCCTGGAAAACCCCCATGTGGCCCAAGCTCCAAATTCCCTCTGATCAGCTCTCTCAGCACTCATCCTGCTGAGTAGCAGGTCATTGGCTGAGTGCCCCGCCCACCCCCACACCCTAATTCTGGAGACTGAAGTCTCCTTTGACTCAGGAGGCAGAGAGTCCCAAGAGAGCAGCTCCCCCTAACCTGTGGCTTCTCTAAAGGTCATCCTTGGATGGAATCTTTGAGCAGCCAAGCAAGCAGTGGCATGTTCAAGGAACTGTCCAAAAATAGAAGACCCGGATAAAAAAGAAAGCAAACTTCCATACTTTATTTGTTCAAAGATATTAGCTATGCTTTTGGAGCTCAGATAAAATTAAAAATAGGTGAAATTCTCAGGAAAAAAAGAAAAAGGCACTGTCCAGAAATGATCTCCTTTATTGTATCATTTAGTTTCTCAAGGGAATATGAGCCTTTAGGAGCCCTGACTGGGCCAGACTCTAGAGAAATGTTTTGTATTATCTTGGTTAAACTTGGTGATGGCTAGAGGAAGATAATCATAATGGAAAAACAAAGAAAAGAAAGCAGAGGGAAAATGGGTGGGAATGTAGGAAATTTGCTTTTGCAAATCAGCCTGGAGAAAGAGCTAACTGTATTTTTTTTCAATCTGTTGGAGAGAAGGAAGTTCCTATTTTACTGGGGAGAGGGGCGGGTGGAAGCAGGTTCTGAAGTGCTCTTGATGGAAAGATAATAAAAATCTACATGCACATCAGTCAGTCCTAAAGGAAATCAACCCTGAATATTCAATGGAAAAACTGATGCTGAAGCTGAAGCTCCGGTACTTTGGCCCCTTGATGTGAAGAGTTGACTCATTAGAAAAGACCCTGATGCTGGGAAAGACTGAGGGCAGGAGGAGAAGGGGATGACAGAGGATGAGATGGTTGGATGTCATCATTGACTCAATGGATATGAGTTTGAGCAAATTCTGGGAGATGTTGAAGGACAGGGAAGCCTAACATGCTACAGTCTATGGGGTCGGAAAGAGTCGGACATGACTGAGTGACTGAACAACACAGACCCACAATAATGTGCGTGCACACACACACTCCCTAGCTTAAGTATCCAGGCTGTTTGGATCTCTTGGTTCTAAAAGATGGGAGTCAATCTAATGACTTGAAAAGGAGGCAGACCTGAAGTTAGTGATAGGAACACAGCAGAGCAAATGCAGACGGAACTGGTAAAGGCAGTTTGTAAGGGCAAGTGAGAAGGTCACCAGAACTTACCAACAGCTACATCATCCTGTTACCATGATGATGACACCAAGGTCCCAGGAGGACCCAGGAGGAGGCCACTTCTGTACCTAATGCAATTCACTTGCAGAATAAGTTGATAATGACAGCTTGCCTATCTATTGAGAGGCCCTTGGCAGGATTATATAAGACAGTGGTTGTTAGCAAGCTTTGAAGAGTACCAATTCCAAACAAGTAGAAACGGTTATACAATTCTCAGGGGAAAAAATCCCCCCTCATCTACTAAAGGCACAAAGCTTGCTTATAAGAAGAAATGGGGCAGGTTTCTCTGGTAGCTCAGACAGTGAAGAATCTGCCTGCAATGCGGGAGATCTGGGTTCAATCACTGGGTTGGGAAGATCTTCTGGATAAGGGAATGTCTACCCACTCCAGTATTCTGGCCTGGAGAATCCCATGGACAGAGGAGCCTGTTGGACCCCAGTCCACAGGTCACAGAAGAGTCTGACATGATGTGGCATTGCAAATGTGAGGCGTGGCCTGGTGAACCAAGGTGCCTGCAGGGTGAACCACCTCATCAAGTGATCTCATTATTCAGTTTCAGGTGAAATTGTATTCGGTGACATCAGGTAGAATTTCCTTCTACTGACTTAAAGCAATGTGAGAGTTGCAAGTGAAGTCTTATGTGGGACAAAATGAGGACTATAGTTCCAAAGGCAGCATTTCAGAAAGTTCTGAGAAACTGCTCCACAGAGGCCATGGGGGAAGGTCAGTATACATGTGATTTTGCTGAGGAGGAGTTCATGCAATCAAGCACTTATTTTCGAAGAAGGTTTCTGCTAGTCAAGAGGAGCAGGGATCACTATGAAGGACTTTAATACTTTTCTAGATATGAGGTGATACAGAAAGTAGGCTCATAAAATCAGCTCTTGAAAATATATATCTGAAGACTTGTTCTGCCAGTTTTTCAGAGCACAGAGAACCTCATTTCTGCTCTACACTCTGAACTCTCTCAGGGGGTATTGAAAGTCAGCAGGTGCAGCAGCATATGATTTGATTCTTGTAGAGATAGATTCATGCAAGCATGTTTAGTTACTCAGTCGTGACTGGCTCTTTGTGACCCCCTGGACTGTAACCCACCAGGCTCCTCTGTCCATGGAATTCTCCAGGCAAGAATACTGGAGCAGATGCCATTCCCTTCTTCAGGGGATCTTCCTGACCCAGGGATGGAACCCAGGTCTCCTGCATTGCAGGCAGATTCTTTACCATCTGAGCTGCCAGGGAAGCCCAGAGGTAGATGGCAAGTGCCGATTTGTAGCTGACACCTTGAATCATGGGATTGTAGGCAAAAAAAGCACACAATTAAAGAGAGGTCAGGTGAAGAGCCATCAGTGGGGAGTCAGGCGGACTGGATTATCATACCAAGTGTGCCAAAGTGTGGGCTTGTGTGAGCTGTGCTTGTGCCTCTTTGCTTCCTTGTGAGATAAAAGTGTCATCTCTTAGTCTCTTCCACTTGTAGCATTTCATGCGTGCGAGCATGTGGGCATGTGTTGTGACACTTACAGAGAAGCAGGGCCTAACTCATTCCACGCCATGGATCTTGCTTTCCTCCTTCCCAACAGCAACGTAGTCTCATGAAATTCTTAGTGTGTGTCTTCTTTTTGGGGGTTTACAAAAGCAACTCCACAAGCCTTCATTCAAGTTCTCTGTACACACCCGGATTGATTATTCCTCTGACCTTACCAGGCCCACTGGCATCTCAGCTCTACATTCCCTGACCAACTAGAAGAAAATGTACACTTGAAGTTCAAGGTCTTGCATTAGGGGAAAGTGTGGGCTTTCATTGGTTTCCAGCAAGCTGTGCATGGCTAAGGAGAGACCAGTGCTGGGGGCTCTTGGCATGGGCCTGTTCTTTACCTGGAAGATGTGTGTTGGGATCGGGGAGTCACCTGGATGGAAGCAGGAAGGTACAGAAGTTCTTAAGAAAACACTTAGGTTTAGAGTCCTTCCTAGTTCAAAAATAAGCCCATAGTGGATTAGAGACGTATGAATTCAAGGAGAAGTGATGGGATCAATTGAAACACTTTTGGACCCCAAACTTGCTTATTTTTCTATAGAAAATTTTCTCCAGACAATTTTTGTAGTCAGGTTCCACAGCAGAGGCAACCAGAAACAAAATAAACCATAGAGGGCCTGTGTGTGTGTGTGTGTGTGTGTGTGTGTGTGTGTACATGTACAAGGTCACAACTTATATCAGTGCATCGACTTGGAAAAGATTAATTTTCCTTCCATAACGTATACTCTGACCTTCATTCAGCTCCACAATCTCTGCAGCTTGAAGTTTGTGCAAAGAGGTGTGAATCATGGAGACACCAGCTTGATTCCCTTAGGCTGGGAAGCACTTCCCTTTCCCCATACTTTACTCGTGTGGGCTGTGCAACCTTGGCTAAGTTACTTAACCTCTCTGGGCCTCAGTTTCTTCATTTGTAAAGCAAAGATGATAATTGCACCTATTTATAAGAATGGCATGAGAATTCAATAAGCTATTTCATGTAAATACTTTAGTACAGTACTTGAATTTTAGAGAGGGTGTAAGCAATGTTATCTCAGCAAAAAAATAAAATAAAAAGTATCACTATTACTATTATTGCTGTTAAGACTAGTATACTGACTTCCTTACTCCTCTAGTAGTTAAGAATCTGCCTGCCAACGCAGGGGACAGGGGTTCAATCCCCGGTCCGGGAAAATCCAACCTGCCTTGGGTCAGCTAAGCCCAAGAGCTGTACCCACTGAAGCCTGTGCACCTGGTGCCTATGCTCTGCACCAAGAGACGGCACCGCAGTGAGAAGCCCGTGCACTGCAATTAGAGAGGAGCTCTCACTCGTCACAGATAGAGAAAGCCTGCACACAGCAACGAAGACACAGCGCAGTCAAAAATAAGTTAATAAATAATTTAAAAGCCTACTAAAAAACCCTTACAGTGTTCTATTCTCCCCACATCACTACACATCCCACCAACTAGTTACAGCTTGTATTCGTTCATGCCTTTTCTGTTTATTCATGTGTCAGAATCTCCCACTAAATGGAGAACTCCATGAACGCAAGTGGCTGACTTTATTTTTCTGGGCTCCAAAATCACTGCAGATGGTGACTGCAGCCATGAAATTAAAAGACGCTTACTCCTTGGAAGGAAAGTTATGACTAATCTAGATAGCATATTAAAAAGCAGAGACATTACTTTGCCAACAAAGGTCCATCTAGTCAAGGCTATGGTTTTTCCAGCAGTCATGTATGGATGTGAGAGTTGGACTGTAAAGAAAGCTGAGAGTCAAAGAATTGATACTTTTGAACTGTGGTGTTGGAGAAGATTCTTGTAAGTCCCTTGGACTGCAAGAAGATCCAACCAGTCCATTCTAAAGGAGATCAGTCCTGGGTGTTCATTGGAAGGACTGATGTGGAAGCTGAAGCTCTAATACTTTGGCCACCTGATGCGAAGAGTTAACTCATTTGAAAAGACCCTGATGCTGGGAGGGATTGGGGGCAGGAGGAGAAGGGGAGGACGGAGGATGAGATGGCTGCATGGCATCAGCGACTCAATGGACATGAGTTTGGGTAAACTCCGGGAGTTGATGATGGACAGGGAGGCCTGGTGTGCTGCGATCCATGGGGTTGCAAATAGTCGGACACGACTGAGCAACTGAACTGAGCTGAACTGGACTGATGAAGGCAAGGACTGGTCATGTCTCCTTCATCACTCCATCCCTAGTTCTTTGCTGTGCTCCTGGCTTACAACAGGTGCTTGGTACACATCCTACTGAATGAGTGAAGGGTTTGAAGCCATGGTTCTCAAACCCACGGCCCATCAGAGTCACCTGGGAGCTTTAAAAAATCTTAACTTCCACCCACCTCTAGAAAAATTCCGATTTTATTGATCAAGATTGATGCCCTGGCATAAATAGGTTTCAAAGGCTCCCAGAGACTCTCCTAGGCAGCTTGAGTTGAAGCCACTTTGGACTCTCAGAAATCAGCCAGGACCAGGGATTTCCAAATTTTAAATTTTATTTTACAGTCAAAATCATTTTTTTTTTACCACAGCATCTTAGGTTGAAACCTACTGCACAAAAGAGAATGAAGCAGCCTGGGCCAGGTGGGGAAGGCTGGCCCCGAGGCTCACCCTCTAGCCACGTGGCTCCCAAGTGGTTCACAAAGCCAGCAAACCCCAAGGGACGCAACTTGCTGGGCTTAGAAGCAGGCTGCCCTGAATTCTAAACAGCCTCTCCCCACCACACAGCCCTGCTAGTCGTGTGGCTGCCCCATGGAAGACAATGGAATCATCGCCCTGAAACTTGCCCTAAGACAAAACTCCAACTGTTTTCCTTTAGAGCCAAAATCAGGCCCTCTCAGCCCTCCACAAAAACCATTTGCAAGCCTTGCAGAATAGGAGAGGGAAAATAATGCTGGAAATACATAAATAATTCAAGGCTGAGTTTATTCATGACGCTGGGTTTTCTCCAGGCAGTGGTTTGTATAATCTCTCTTACACTTGCCAGTCGGGCTGCCTCTGCAGCATTTATGACTGCAGACAACCCGTTAGAAGCTGTTTTGATTTATGCATCTACATTCTATTATGGAGGTGAGTTTATGGCACACTGCGCTTTTTGCTGTTGACAGCTTACGAAGAGAGTCAGGTTGGCGGGGGGAGTGGGGTGTAGATAGTGGAGAAAAAGATAGTGCAGAAAAGAATTGGGAACAGTCTGCCAGTCTAAGGAGGGCAAGAGAAATGTATTTGTATAAAATATTCAATCAGTTATGTGATACACACACACATACACTGACACACACACACACACACACCTGTGTAAGACAAAAAATGTCTACAGAACATCTTCTAATTGCCAGCTTACTCTTCTTGGTGATGGGGACACATCAGTGAATTAACTAGAGAATCCTTGCTCTTATATAACACATTCTTGCTCCTGCCAACATGCTCCTGGTGAAGTAATACCACCACCACCTTTGTCTCCCCAAGGACGCTTAGCACAGGGGTGACAAATGGTACATACTCCATATCTGTTGAATGACTGAATGAGTCCAAGGTGAGGAATAAAATGAATTTATGTTGCAAGGTCACTTTTCAGTTACCTCTCTTCACAGTAATGCTACATAAGAAAAATTACTTAAAACCTCATACAATCATCAGTGTTAACTGCTCACGTCTCTAGGATATTGAGCCGGATGGCTCTGTTCATCTTAGCTTGGCTCACTCGAAGAGTGTAGAGACGGCTGGGTGTCCACTAGCCAGGTCAGCCTATTCTGGGACGAATGGGATGATCCAGCTCAGTTCTATGTGCCAAAGAGCCGTGTGCCCTTATGGTCATGGTGGGAAGAACCAAAAGTCAGTAACAGGCCTCTTGAAGTCTAGGCTTGGAACTAGGAAACCATTACTTCCATCGGGTTCTATTGGCAAAAGCAAGTCGCAAGGCCAGCCCAAATTCAAGGTGTAAAAGATTCCATCTGTATTGAGAGGACTTGCAAAATGACACAGCAAACAACCAGGCTAACAGGGTGAAGAATTGAAATCACCCTTGCGATCTGCCGCAAAGCCAAAGTGTCAGTCGCTCGGTCGTGTCTGACTCTTGGCAACCCCATGGACAGTAGCCTGCCAGGCACCTCTGTGCCATGGAATTCTCCAGGCAGGAATATTGGAGTGGGTAGCCGTTCCCTTCTCCAGGGCATTTTCCCAACCCAGGGACTGAACCCAGGTTTCCCACACTGCAGGTGATTCTTTATTGTCTGAGCCACCAGGCAAGTCCCACACAGTCCTGCCTCCAAAAATCCCCAAATCACCCAAACCACTTTGAACCTGCCAGAGCATGCAGTGGGATGAGTCCCACCCCGTTCCCCTCCTGTCCCCATACAGAGTCCATCCTCCACCAGACCAACTCGAGCACGCCAGCAAATCTGGTCTGGCTGTTTTCCTCCATCTGGGCCGAGAGTGTGAGCACGTGGGCAGAGAGAAGCTGGAAAGACTGAGGGGCAGCCGGTTCATTGTGGCCTTTGCCTCCTGGGAAGCCCACTCATCTCTCAGGCACAGCTGTGCTGTGCGGGGCAAAGCTGGATCTGTGAGAGAAACACAGAGGCATCATCAGAGGAGCAGATGCTAAATGGTCCTTAGAACGAGGCAGGAGCTGAGATGTGAGCCAAGCGGGAGGCAGGGGGCCAAAGGAGGGAGAGGACCACCAGAGAGGAGAAAAGGGAGGTGGGGGGGATTCACTGTGGCTGTGGCCACCTTCCTGGCAGGTGGACTGTTACCTCCCCCAGAGGGCTTGGGTGGATGGACAGTGTCCAAGAGAGGCTCACTGAGCTCCTCTTTCGGTTCTTTGTTCTGCAAAGGCATGCACAGGCGCATGAGCCTGCCCAGGACAGGGCCTCCTTTTGTTGTGGCAGGTGCTGTAGGAATTCAGAGCAGCTGAGGTTTCATCAAATCAGGAGCCACCTGGGGGGCCAGGAGGTCAGAAAGCCCTGGCCCATGCCCCTCACATCTGGTTCACCAGCTGAACGGCACTGCGGCTCTCCCAAAATATTTTAAAAATCATGTTTATTGGACTTCATCTTCTTATTTAAAGAGCGATAGAATGTCATTGGGAAAAAATGGGGAGCATGGCAGTAAAGCACAAAGGAAAAAAATAATAATCCCTCATCCTCACCACCACCCAGTAGGCACTGCTGTTAACATTTTGGTAGAGAACCTACAGCTCTCTTGCTCACTCTCTCTGGATCCCTCACCTAAGGGTACAAGTGTCTGAGTATGTTTGTACAAATGTAAATATTCAATAAGTAAGTGGGACTTTACCTATTACTCCAGAATTAGCAAATAAAAGTGTGAACAACAGGACAATAAATGCCTGACTCTTTGCGACCCCGTGGACTGCAGTGCACCAGGCTTCCCTGTTCTTCACCATCTCCAGGAGTCTGAGAGACTCAAAGTTTGGGCATGACTCAAATTCATACCCATTGAGTTGGTGATGCCATCCAACCATCTCACCTTCTGTCTTTCCCCTTCTCCTCCTGCCTTCAGTCTTTCCCAGCATCAGGGTCTTTTCCAACAAGTCAGTTTTTTGCATCAGGTGGCCAAAATATTGGAGCTTCAGCTTCAGCATCAGTCCTTCCAATGAATATTCAGGGTTGATTTCCTTTAGGATTGACTGGTTTAATCTCCTTGCTGTCCAAGGGACTCTAAAGAATCATCTCCAACATCACAGTTTAAAAGCATCAATTCTCTGGTGCTCAGCCTTCTTTATGGTCCAACTCTAAAATCCATATATGACTACTGGAAAAACCATGGCTTAACTGTATGGACTTTTGTCAGCAAAGTGATATCTCTGCTTTCTGATACACTGTCTAGTTTTGTCATAGCTTTTCTTCCAAGGAGCAAGCATCTTTTAGTTTCATGGCTACAGTCACCATGCACAATGATTTTAGAGCCTAAGAAAATAGTCTGTCACTGTTTCCATTTTTTCACCTTCTGTTTGCCAGGAAGTGATGGGACCAGATGCCATAATCTTGGTTTTTGAATGTTGGGTTTTAAGCCAGACTTTTCACTCTCCTCTTTTACCCTCATCAAGAAGTTCCTCTTTGATTTCTGCCATTAGAGTGGTATCATCTGCATATCTGAGGTTGTTGATATTTCTCCCAGCAATCTTGATTCCAGCTTGTGCTTAATCCAGCCTAGCATTTCGCATGATGTACTCTGCATAGATGTTAAATAAGTAGGGTGACAACCCACAGCCTTGAGGTACCAATTTTGAGCTAGTCTGTTATTCCATCTCTGGTTCTGTTGCTTCTTGACCTTCATACAGGTCTCTCAGGAGCCAGGTAATGTGGTCTGGAATTCCCATCTCTTTACAAATTTTGCGATTTGTTGTGATCCACACAGTCAAAGGCTTTAGCGTGGTCAGTGAAGCAGAAGTAGATGTTTTTCTGGAGTTCCCTTGCTTTCTCTATGAGCCAATGAATGTTGGCAATTCGATCTCTCGTTCTTCTCCCTTGTCTAAATCCAGCTTGTACATCTGGAAGTTCCCAGTTCAGGTACTGCTGAAGCCTATGACCCTATAAAGAGATTAGAGGGTCGGTGGCTTTGTTATGTATCACCTTAGCTAAGTGGGGAGCCAATTTCCAGAATCCCATGTCTGTGAGGCTGGAGAGGCTATAGGAGAAATGCCCCGGAAATACAAAAGGCTGCAGTGAAGCATTGACCAATTTTTTCACCTTCAAGTGTGCGCATGGGGGACTGTGGCAGCTTGTGCAGGTTGTCACTGGCCCTGTGAGAGACATAAAGCTTAGGCAGGCAGCCCCAGGCCCTCTAAGGAGGAGGAGAACATTCTCCCTCATGCTTTCCTTAAGCCTCGTGCAACAATGTATCTTGTCCAAGAACTGCCTTTCTTTATGTCCAGAACTAATGGTCACAGAGCACAAGGTTTTACTCATGAAAATGCTTTTCTTAGGCTCTAAGTTAATGATCATAGTTGTAACAAATCTTGCCTGGGAACCTGTTTCTCAAGACTGGTACCCCTGATTACCCAGAAACAGTGTATCTTGCCTAGAGATGTTGTCCTGAACTGGTTCTCCCTGGCTAAGGTTGTGCCAAAGTTATCTCAGGGTGTATGTCTTGGGAAAGGGTCTGGTGGAACTCTTAGGCCCTTGAGGTTTTCTTTTTATCCATTCTCAGCAGCCATTTGAAAAGTATATAAGGTCCCCTTAAACCAGTGAGGGTGGGTACTCTTTCTACTCCCTTCTGATGTTTATGTCAGAAGCTCTCTCTGTCCTGTCACTTTAAATAAAATTTTGCTACACAAAGCTCTGAGTGACTGAGACCATCTCTGGTCCCAGAGTTCAATCTTCTCCTTCGGAGACCGCAAACTCCGCACCAAACACCATAAGCTCTCACTTGCTGCTCACCTTGTTGGTGTGGAGCTGAGCCACGTTCTGCAGCCCCTTGGTTCCCTGGATTTCTTCCTTCAGCTTTTCTAAGTCCTGAGTAAGAAGCATTCACAGCTCCAGGGCTAATTTTCTGCAAACTTTCTATCTTCCTGTCTTTGTCCTTGGTTTTCTCCAAACAGGCAGAGTTCTTCAGGTTCGAGAGCACCTACATGAAAATGCATGGTTGTTCTCAAAGGAATTTTTCTAAGCCTACATAAAATGTGCCATAAAGCATCCCAATACCCTCTGGAATAAATGTTAATGAGCATAATGTAAGTAGAATTTGTGCCTTTGAATGTTTACCTTTCTATACTGATCTTTAAAAATGATGGTGAGGAAGCATGAAGCATCCTTCAGCAACTACCGCACAATCATGGTTACTGTTAATGACAGCTACCAATGATTGATCAGTTATTCAAGCCAAACATGGTTCTTAGGACCAACAGCATTTTTTAAGAGGTACTTTTAGTATCTGAAACCTGCAGATGAAAAAACAGGATCAAGACAGTTTAATGAGTTGCCCGAGAGCCCCCAGATGGTAAATGATGAACACTGCTCTTGGCTTGACTGCAGAATCCACACTCTTAGCTACATTTTATGCCTCAAACCCCATCTCCCTGTCAGACAAGAACAGAAACAGTATTGACTGCCATTTATTAAGCCCTGTCGATTAAACCCTATTGTCCTTGGTGTCTATAGATGTGCATGTGTGCATGCTAAGTAGCTTTGGTCATGTCCAACTGTTTGCAATATCATGGACTCCTCCATCCATGGGATTCTCCAGACAAGAATACTGGAAGAGGTTGCCATGCCCTTCTCCAGGGGATCTTCCCAACCCCGGAACTGAACCCACGTCTCTTATGTGTCCTGCATTGGCAGGCAGGTTCTTTACCACTAGCACCACGATGTTAATTTGTATCACACTAGCATACAAGAAACACCACACCATGCTGTTTGTCTCAATCAAGTGAAGTCTACCTGGGAGCCCCCAGTGGACAGAGTGGCAGGAAGCTCAACAGCAGTTATTACTGGGGAGCCCTCCTCTTCTCTAGACCCATCATACTGGTTGGTCTAGAACATTGGGGATGGTCCCTCAGTCTTTACTCTATGTCACCCCTAAACTGTGCCAGCCAGAATCTAACCTCCCTAGGTTTGTAACTGGCCACACCCCGCCCAGGGTAATTCATCAACCAGTACCCAAGCTGCTGCCATTTCCAGAAGCCCCAAACTCCTTTTCTTCTCCAAGTCAGAGAAATCCCCAGTGCCAGTGTTTGGAATCATTCTTCTGGGGTTACTGCTTCAGAACAATAGTCTTCCACCTTAAGAATCTCTAAGAGCAGTTTCAGGAGGCTGGACATCCCAAGGGACTCTTGAGTCAACCACAGAGAGAGAAAGGGGGAAAAAAACACATGTGTTGAGAAGCTACTCTGTGCCAGACACGTTGTCACATCTTGTTCTATTTCCCTTACAAAACTACCAGGTGGAAATTATTATAATTGGTTTTTAGAATGAACAAACAAAAGATCAGAGAAAAGTTCCCAAGTCATACAGTTACTTGACTCTTGGGAGATGGCCTGGGAAAATGTGTAGCTTGCCTTAATAACAATCACCATTTCTTGAACTCTCATTCTCACCAAGGCATGGCACAAACCACTTAGCGTTCACCGGTTCCTGTAACAACTCCGGAACTTCTTTCTTTATCTCAGCCTAAGAGAGGAGAATCACTGGAGCTTAGGGAAGCCAAGTTGTTTGCCCAAGGTTGCCACACAGCTGCGGCATGTTGGAGCCTGAATGTGAAGCTGTATTGAAGTTCAAAGGCTGATTCTTCCCTGGTGCACACCACCGGTCTCCTCGAGCCTTGAACACAGAGGTGTAGCCCCAGCGAGCTGGGACACTGTGGGAGGGGGAATGGATAAAGCAAGCAGTGGGGAAGAGCCAGGAGAACTGGCAGGTGTCCCAATGCTCCCCCAGCCTTCCCACTGGGCACTTCAGAGGAGTGAATCACAGAACAAAAGGGCAGAGGCCTTGTTTGCTTTGTTTCATAAACCACCCTCTGCAGAATGAGAAAAATGATTAGTCATCTGTAAGCTTTGTGATGCTGGTGGCTTAGTCACTCAATAAGTATTATATTAATAGATCATGCATTCCTAAGCCTCTCGGTAGAGCTTCAAGCCACTTAAAGAATCCTTAAATAAGCACCGACTTCTCAGATTCCCCCGGGGTAGGGGGTGGTTGCAGACATGCTCTGCAGAAACTGTGGGGTTTTACTAAGAGATGGAAACTTTTTTGGTCAATAGCATTGCGGGAAGTCATTCAGCAGAATGCATAGGATTTTCTTCCCTGCTTCCAACAAAAATCTTTCCTCCAGCAAGACAGATACTCTAGCAGTTTTAAATCTCCTTTAGTTGTTGTTGTTCAGTTGCTCAGTCATGTCTGACTTTTTGCAATCCCATGCAGCACGTCAGGCTTCTCAGTCCTCTATCTCCCTAGTTTGCCCAAGTTAATGTCCATTGAATTGATGATACCATCCAACCATCTCATCCTCTGTCACCCTCTTCTTCTCTTGTGCTCACTCTTTCCCAGCATTAGAGTCTTTTCCAATGAGTCAGCTCGTCGCATCAGGTGGCCAAAGTACTGGAGCTTCAGCTTCAGCTTCAGTATCAGTTCTTCCAGTGAATATTCAGGATTGATTTCCTTTAGGATTCACTGGTTTGATCTCCTTGCTGTCCAAGGGACTCT
This sequence comes from Bison bison bison, assembly GCF_000754665.1. Classification (NCBI taxonomy): domain Eukaryota; kingdom Metazoa; phylum Chordata; class Mammalia; order Artiodactyla; family Bovidae; genus Bison; species Bison bison. Next base: position 7,727,957 of record NW_011494951.1, on the reverse strand, counting down.
CAGGAGTCTTCTCCAGAACCACAGTTCGAAAGCATCAGCTTTCTTTATGGTGCTCAGCCTTCTTTATGGTCCAACGCTCACATATGTACGTGACGACTGGAAAACCATAGCTCTGACTATATGGACCTTTGTCAGTAAAGTGATGTCTCTGCTTTTTAATAAACTGTCTTGGTTTGTCATAGATTTTCTTCCAAGGAGCAAGAGTCTTTCAATTTCATGGCTGTAGTCACCATCTGCAGTGATTTTGGAGTCCAAGAAAGTCTCTCTTAGGGAACAGGAATTTCAATCTCAGCTGTTTACTTGACATTTATAAGAGATGTTATATATGTGAACGAGACAGAAGAAAATTCAGCAGCATACAAATGGGTAAGGCAGCCTAAAAAAGCGCTGACGCTGTCATTATGATGGAAGACTTAAAACACAGTAAAAGGTAGCACATGTAACCTCTAACTTGGCAGTACCATTCCGAGAAATTCATTCTATAGAATCATTTAAACTGTCAGAAAACTTGAAACACAAGTATTGTCATCAAAATATTACTTATCAAAAAAGTGTTACTTATAAGTATCCCGATCACAAAACATCTGTGTATTGAACTCCAAAGCCTTGTTTATGTAAAACGTGTTACATCCAATCGGTGGATAATAGCCACTGAAGTGTGTGTTTTCAAGGGCCTGGTGTTGTTTAGTCCCTCAGTCATGTCTGACTCTTTGAGACCCCATGGACTGTTGCCTGCCAGGCTCCTCTGTCCATGGACTTTCTCAGGCAAGAATACTGAAGTGAGTAGCCATTTCACTACTAGATGAAGATTCTAGTAGAAGAATCTACATTTCACTTCTAGTAGAAGATTCCAGGGGATCTTCTCAACCCAGGGATCTTCTCAACCCAGGGATCAAAGCCCACATTTCCTTCATTGCAGATGGATTCTTTACCACTAGCTATAACATGTAAAATAAAAGTTACCATCTTATTAAGGGGGGAAAAAAAAAGACTGATAAGAAATAGGCCCGACTGTGCACAGTAGTTGCTTTGGGAAGTGACTCAAAGGTCAATTATTTTTGTTTCTATTTTTTGGCACTTTCCAAAAATGTTTATAATGAGCACATAGTGCTCTGATAATGCAGAAAAACAATAAAAATCACCGATGTATTATCTGATTGATTATTCCTATTAACTCAGTTCTACCTATAATTAATCCATATTACAGTTGGTGACAGCAATGATCCAAGTGTTTGAGAATGAATCCCATTGACACAGCTTGGTTTTCCAAGCCTTGCTTCATCTTATCAAGCCTACCTTCCCATTCAAACTTCTCTCTTGTTATGGTCTGAAGGACAATGACACACAGCTCTTTGCAGAACCTGACCCGGCCTTCTGTCTCCCTGCTTTTCTTGTACCAATTCCTCTTCCCGGTGTGGCTCACCTCTCTCTGGAAGCCAGTGTCAAAAACCTCTACCCAAACATCAGATCTTAATGAGTCATCTAAAGCAAATTATTCCACTTCTCAGAGTTTCAGTCGCCACATTTCCATAAAATGGAAATAATCATCTCACCTTGCTTTTTTTCATAAATATTACACAAAAGTATTTTTGTCAAGTGGTTGGAACATAATAAGCACACACAAAATATATATATAAATGCTAGCTATTATTTTTTTTGTTTTCTGCTAAATCTTTGAAAGGAAATACAGTTGTAGGTACTTACAACTAGCTCAGTGCCTGGCACATATAAATCATTTAATTCATGGCCATTGGATTAAGAATTACTATTTGTGATGACATCAGACTCTGGCCATAAGGATCTATGGTTGTATGATATTAGACAGCAATTTTTGTTTCTCCATAAGACACAAAAATTAAGCTAGTCAAAAAAAGGGAGAGAGAGCATTCACATTCTTCCTATATAGAAGAGCTTTATCAACTTTGATCAGAAAGAAGTTTTGGAAAACCAACTGCAGCCATCACTGAATCTTTCTATACAAAGAAAAGAATACCAGAAAACAAGATGGACATTTTCCTCAAATTCTCCCTCTCCTATCTCAAATCAAGGCTATTTGATTGTGTTATTAAAGAGGCTTTTTCAAAAATCAGCTAGATACTGGTGCATCCCCACAGCTGAACGAGACAGTTAAGATGAAAGAGGTACCCCGGGGGCAGCATAATTAGTAATCCAGCTGCCCCTCTGGCTCGGGCAGCTTCTCCTATTTGGTGAGAACAGGGGAGAGTGGAGGGTCCCATATCCTACAACATGCAGGATGAGCAGCCTCGACGTTCGTTTTGAAAGGAGAGTCAGGATGTCCAGGAACCTTCATGCATGCCATCTGCATCTTGTTTACTCAGAAGATCCATGATTACAATGGTGGTGAAGATCCTTTGGCTCAGCTCTTACAGAGAAACCAACCTGCTCCACAGGCCAGCAGAGAAATCCTCTTCCTTTAGTCTGCAAGTCTTGATGCATCTCTTGAGCATAAAGCAGTCACTCTTAAACAAAAATAAAATATTCTTACAAGCTGTATCATCTTAGCGGTGGATGGTTCTAAGAGAAGGGTACTTAAGGGAATAAAGCTTTGAGGAGAGTCCCAGGAGAAGGCTGAGCATTACATTTGTAGAATATCTTTTGGTTCAGTGAAAAGCAGAATGCTTGACAAATTTTCTTCCAAATCTGTTAAATTATTCATTCATATAACAGACACTCAACAACAAACTACTTTTTGTTTGCTTTTTCATTTATTCATTTAATAAACACTCACTGAGCACGGAATGAATAATGTGTATGGCCCTGTATGTTATTAAGAATATAAATAGCAAATGGGGACACTTGTTGAGTGATCACAGTATTCCAGGAGTCCCTTAGATCACACAGCTGGTCAGCAGCAGCACTCAGTTTGTATCCAGGATCCTGATCTGCAGTCCATGCCTGCCCTTGACCCTATGCCTCTCAAAGATGTAAGATACACAGATGTTAAGATGCAAGTCCTGACCTCAAGAAGCTTAGATTTTTGGAGAGCTGAGACATGTAAATGCTTTAAGAACTATTGGGTACTTGTGAAGAAGAAATTATTCCTTCTTTACTGCAGAAAGAGAGAAGTATTAGAAATAGTGGAATTTGAGGTTAGTCCTGATGCACAAGGAGAATTTGAATGAGTAATACTGGGGAAAGGTATTCTAAACTAAGGCAATAGCAGCAGAAAATTACAAAAGAAGGAAAGCAGGAGATGTGGAAGACAGCTGGTAGCTCAGTTTGGTTGGAGCATCAATGCCTATGTGATGGGGGAAAAGAGCAGGAGGTAAAGGCAAGTTGTATGTGACATTTGATTTTTCTGGGTACCTTTCCAGATAGCATTCATCTGCTAAAATATATTCCACAAGCAGTTACTGATACCTAATTAGGGCATTTGTTTCATTAGGGTGAGTGATAAGGTATTGCATGAGAAATTCTAAAAATTTCATGAGAAAGTTCTCCATTTTAAAGATGAACTATAGACTCAAGCAAGACAGTCATTCTAGAGTTTCTAAATCCTTCTGCTCAACCTGGGAACATGTTGATATGATAAGAGCTCTGAAAATCTAGACAAGAAATTTGTATACTAATATTCCTATTTTTCAGGTAAAAATTCACATTATTCAGGACTCCCAGAAATAATGGGAAACTCTTAAGGTCACAGAGATAGCAGGTGATAGAGTTGGAACCCATGTTAGCCTAACCAATCTTCCAGCTCCCCAGGTTGTGTCCTCACTAAAACATGCTTTGAGGCTCTTTTTTATTAATCACAAGAGGGAATAAACAGTGAGGAACTACAGAGAAGCAAAATTTAGCTCAACATAAGTATCTCTATCTGGAGAAGGCAATGGCACCCCACTCCAGTACTCTTGCCTGGAAAATCCCATGGACGGAGGAGCCTGGTAGGCTGCCGTCCATGGGGTCACTAAGAGTCGGACACGACTGAGCAACTTCACTTTCACTTTTCACTTTCATGCACTGGAGAAGGAAATGGCAACCCACTCCAGTGTTCTTGCCTGGAGAATCCCAGAGACGGGGGAGCCTGGTGGGCTGCCATCTATGGGGTCGCACAGAGTCAGACTCGACTGAAGCAACTTAGCAGCAGCAGCAGCAAGTATCTCTGTCACACTTAACTGAACGCCTTTGGGCAGGGACATGTCCACTCTCTCAGTCTCAGATTCCATTCCCCAAAATCAGAATAGTACATATGAGCCCACTACATTGTGTCCTGCAGTAGTTCTTCATAATCTATAAGGTGCTGTTGAATAGAAACCTACCTTCCTAATTGTTCTCCATGATTTATAAGCTATAATTTTGGGGTTGCTCAAAAATATAATTTGGGTTTTTCCATAAGATGGTATAGAAGCTTCTGGCCAATCCAAAACATACCCTACTGGACAGAGAGAGATGACTTGAGGAGCTTGCCATATCTGCAAAAGTCTAGTGGGATAAACAGAATCTTCTCCAAGACATTCAAACACCTTCATGATCCAGCGCCTTCCCATCTGCTTGCTGACTTTCCACCCTTCTGAACACTCATCTTCTCTGCCAGCTCCTCCAAACCACCCACGAGTCTCTAAGTGCAGGGCCCCACCTCACAGGCTTCAGACATCTTACTCCCTTCACTTGGACCTGGCCTTTGTACAAGCTGATACTCTTAAACATTTCTCCATATTTACTGGCATCAGTGGAGAAAAGACACATTTCCATTAATTAAGATGTTAAGTACGTTCTTCCTTAGGTCAGTTAATAATGTATCACTTACCAGTTCACCTGCTTCTTTAAACTCCTTTAAAACAAAATGCCACTCCTGTAAACATATCAGTGACTGAAGAGACTCCACCTAACATTTCATAAAGATAGAGGAGGGCATTTAAATTACATAGAACATAGAATGTCGTGGGGAACAGCACCACTCTACAAGTCTTGGCTTAGAGGCATCTTTTTTTTTTCATTTAAAAAAAAAAAAAAACTTTTTTTTTTTTTTCTTCAAAC
>NW_011494951.1:7718047-7722689 GCF_000754665.1 Bison bison bison | reverse complement strand
TCTTCAAGCCATGTCCTACAGCATGCAGAATCTTAGTTCCCTAAGCAGGGATTGAACCTGTGCCCCCTGCATTGGGAGCTGCTGCTGCTGCTCAGTCACTTCAGTCGTGTCTGACTCTGTGCGACCCCAGAGACGGCAGCCCACAAGGCTCCCCCGTCCCTGGGATTCTCCAGGCAAGAACACTGGAGCGGGTTGCCATTTCCTTCTCCAGGCATTGGGAGCACAGCGTCTTAATTACTGAACCACCAGGGAAGTCCCAAAGGCATCTTTTTTCAAACATAGCAGGGCTAGGTCTACTCCTGGCTCTCAGTCTGTCCCCATTCCCACTACAAGAGATTCCCAAATTTATAAACCCTCTACTATAATAACGGAGAAGGCAATGGCACCCCACTCCAGTACTCTTGCCTGGAAAATCCCATGGACAGAGGAGCCTGGTAGGCTCAGTCCATGGGGTCGCAAAGAGTTGGACACAACTGAAGCGACTTAGCAGCAGCAGCTACTATAATAATGATGAAAATTATGTTTATAACAAGCAAAAAGGAACTCTAATTTTTTATAATGCATTATATTCAGAATAAGGGTTTTATTATATGCTTCAAATAAGAGGGACCCCAAGTTACTTTCCTCCAAACATGGCAGGAACCACATGTAGAAATTAAATCAATCAGCACCTTATCCCAATTTATTCTAGAGATATTGTGTGCCCATCACAGAGGTGGGCCCTGCTTTGCTGCCATGTACCTTTACTGAGATCCGTGACTGGTAAACCCCTACACCCCAAAAGACTTACCTGAAACAAGCATTGCCTCTCTGTGAAGCCTGGCCAGACTCACCCCATCCTTAACCACCCTCCAGTCTCCCTTCTATGTTCTGCCTATTTCACGTAGACTTGAGAGCCATGGTTATTCATAGCATCTACCAGTACTGAGGCATTTGTCAATAAATCAAGGCATTTATCGGTCTGTCTGTCTCAGCTAGACTGTGAAATCCTAGGACAAAGATTTTGTCTAATTCATCTCTTATTCTGCATACTCCCAGAATAGAGACTGAAACAATATCTTTTTGTAAAAAAGTTTTTTAGATTAAATTGAACATTTAACTCTCTGCCAACTTCTATTAAGATAGATGTATACATACATGCATAAATATATGCCTTTATATGTACATATTATATGTGTGTGTATACACACACAATCTTGATTCTAGGCCAAGTTGACAGGAAACTGACCTTGATAGCAAAGCCTGCCCAGTATCTCCCACTTTTAACCCAGGAAAAAGAAAGTTGTCTTGACCCAGCTCCAAGAACAGAATTCTCTGTAGATTGAAAAATAACGAAGGCAAGAAAACAGGAGGTGATTTGTAAAGAAAAAAGAAACGCTCGGCAAGTCAGATTCCCTGAGGTTCTTAAACCGGTAGTTAATTGAATCCAGTGTTCCAAGACCTTAATTTCAAACAAGGTCTTTGGGAAAAGCAGTCAGTTGTTCTCCCTCAGGCAAAATGAAAGCGCTTTTCCTTAACTCTGAGACCTAACAAAGCTCCCCACTTCTGCCTTAATCCTTGTACACTCGGGGTAAGGCTGTGCCCTCAGGAAATTTCAAAGGCAGGCTCTGAGCTTCTCTTCCTCCTGCTCCTTCTGCACCCAGCTTATCCGCAGACTCCTACAGGTATTCCTTGACTCGTAGCTCTCTGCACAAAAACACCAGACTTCCCAAAAACAGGTCCTTGCCAACCTGCCCAGTCCATGTGGCTCCCAGGTCTTCATTTGGAGCCAAGGTGCAGAGCGAATCTCTCCAGCTTCTGCAACAATTTGCTTTGTCCCTTATTATCATTCCCTCGTTCCTTTTTGCATTCGACTGACCTCATCCCTTCATTCATTTGAAAGTAGATATGTACTGAATGCTTACTGTGTGCTAGGGCTGAAGAGACACAGAAAAAGAATAATAATAACAGCTGACACGTATTGAATTGGACATGTCAATTGTACATGTACATGAATGCAATTGTATTGCATTATGCCCTGAAACGAAAATTAGATAAGAAGAAAACACAGTCCATATCATTCTCTATCTCCTTTATTCTTCACAAAAATCCAGTGGGGAAGGGACTCTTAGCCTTGCCATTTTATAAATGAGGAAACAAGAAACAGAGTGAATGGTGTGCTGAATCAGTTTAGGATAATTTTGTCTGCAAGTAACAAAAATCAATGCAGTGTGGTTTAAACAGTGAGGGAAACATATTTAACACAATAGGAAACACAGAATGCCACAGCTCCAAGACTTGTGAATTCTGTAACTTCAGCCTACCTGCAGCTTTTCATTCTGCCAGCCCTTTGGTCCTCAGGTAGGGTCTCAGAGCTGCAGAAAGGTTTCAGCAGTTTCAGGGATTCATCCAGACACAATTATCCAGTGATGAGACTGGCAGAATATCTTTTCTTAGCCTCTGCTTATTTCCTAGGACTGCTACCTAAGTACCACAATGCAGATGCCTTAAAACAACAAAAATGTATTCTCTAACTATTCTAGAAGCCAAAAGTCTGAAATCAAGGTCTAAGCAGCCATGCTCTCGCTAAAGGCTCTAGAAAAGGATTTTTTGTTTGCTTGTTTGCCTCTTCCTGAGTTCTGGTGGTTGCCAGCAATCCTTGCTTCTCCTTAGCTTGTAGGCTTATCACTGTAGTCTCTGCCGCGGAGAGATTATTTTCCCCATGTATACGTCTCTGTTTCTTTTTCTCTTCTTATAAGGACACCAGTCGTGTTGGATTTAGGGTCCATCCCATTCAGTGTGACCTCATGTTAACTCAATTACATCTGCAAAGACCTTATTTCTAAATAGATGACAGTCACATATATGGGGGGTGGGTGGTTGGAGAACAAAATCCACACACAGTAGGGTCTTATTTTAAGAGCTAGAAAACTTTTCTTGGAAGTCTATTTGTCAACTTCTTATATCTCATTGCTCATAATTGTATCATGTGCCCGAGTCTAAGTCAATTACTGCCAGGCAGACTGGGTACTACAATGATCACCTTAGACCAATCAGGACCTACCTTAGGGCATGGAAAAGGGACCAATCCCCCCAAAGCCCTATGTGGCTAGAAGAGGATAGTAGATACCTGAACATCTTTAAGGAAGAAACAAGTGAAAATTGATGAAATCAGTGTCTCTAGGAAAAACAACCCACAGTGTCTGCTATACCTGTCCATGGCCCCAGATAAATATCTGATTCCAGAACCTAAGATCTATGAGTTTTCAAACCTCCATTTTAATACCTGCTATAGGACCTGCTAATGTTCCTTACATTCTGAAAGACTCTGTAATTTGGGATTTATAGATATCTTCTCCATTAACCCATATCTCTGTCTAATGAGGCGTTTGTGTGGGTGTGCTAAGTCAATTCAATCATATCCGACTCTTTGTGATTCCATAGACTATAGCCCACCAGGCTCCCCTGTCCATGGGATTCTCCAGACAAGAATACTAGCGTGGATTGCCATTTTCTCCTCCAGGGGATCTTCCCGACCCAGGGATTGAACCAGAGTCTCTTATGTCTCCTGCATTGGCAGGCAAGTTCTTTACCACTAGCACCACCTGGTAAGCTGGCCCAGTGAGGTATATACCATTATTATCCCTATTTTAGAGATGATAAACTGAGTCATACGCCCAAGGATGCACAGTCTTTGGCAGTAGATGTCTATGAAATGCAGCAGTTTGTGGGAAATTCAAAGTAAAAAACCATATGCAACTCATTTTTGTAAACCAATCACCCAGTACCATGCGTGGTATTAAAAAAAAAAAAAATGCTTGCTACATGAAGATCTTACCTTTCCACCCCAGAAAACCTTTTATTAATTTTCAAGAGTGTATTTGAATTTTAATTTCTGCAAAGCATTCATTTCTCTTTCATTAATTCCACCACAACTAAGAAACTCTTCTTGCACACCTAAATGGAACTTTGTTCTTTTGATCAGTGTGAATTAACATTTCAGCTGAGGTCCTTTGCTCCTCCTGACTAGTTTGAGCCTTTAAACATGCCCCCTGCCTCAGAGATGGGCAGTCAGTTGTTTCTCTTGGGGAAGGAATGGCCACTGTGTAACTCATCCCCCACATTTTTGACAACAAGTGCTGTAGCTGGAAAGCCATGAGTTTCATGATCAGGGAGGAAGGAGGAGAGCATGGAGAGGGCAAAACCTGGACCAGATGCTGCAGATGCTTCTTCTGTCAAGGAGGTTAGGAGAATGAGCACTACTTATTAGACAGACTGGACCATTTCCTGGTTCAGAAGCTAAATAGCCTGACTCATAAACTTGGGCAAGCCACTTCCTTCTTCAGGAATCAGTTTCCTCATTCTATGAAATGAAGGGGTTAAATTAGATTATGTTTAAACTCTTTAGTCGTGACATTGAAAACTAGGAAATCATGTCTCCCTAAGATTACTGTGAGGATTTCAACTCTGTTTCTCCCTCTGCCTTTTTTCCTAGGTCCATTTGTTGATTCATGGATTTGGGTGGTGACAGTGACATGAAAGATATTAAGCTGAAATTATTCTTCCACTGAACAGCTTGATTTAAAATTGCTTTCATGTTCACTGCCTTATTCTTTCTTATGACAGCCCCGTGAAGGTACTAATTTTCCCATTTTTAAAAATC
>NW_011494951.1:7716106-7717947 GCF_000754665.1 Bison bison bison | reverse complement strand
AAGAAATTGGAAAACACTGGGGCTTGCCAACATTTACTCAGCTAATAAGTGACAAATCCACACCCGTAGTCACGTGTTTAGCTCCCAGTTAGCACCCTAGAGTATGGATCCTTAGCACACAGCCTCTCGCAGCACATAGGACACCCCAGCTTTGCCAATGCTGGGACAACCCAACATTTATCTAAGAAGATAAAAGAATGCAGGTAAAATCATTAACTTGGATCACAAATACCATTGTTATTTCAGAAGTAAGCTGTAACTCATCCACAAGGAATCCAGTATAAGGAAAACCTGTCTAAAAGTAAAGTTATCTAAAAAAGGAGCTGTTTTGAGTGGTAGTGAGCTGCCCATCGCAGACAATATTCAAGCACAGGATAAATGAACTCCTGATGGGGACAAAGGAATCAGACCTTCCATAAGAAATTACATTCAATCTTCTGTGAGATGTCATTTGCACTGAGATGATTTGTTTTGAGCTTGTTTGGAGATTTTTTTCTGATAAAAATAAGTCTATATACCAGCTGTGAACAATTAGAATTTGAAACTAAAAGCACAACATCATTTACATTAACATTAAAAATATATTGAATTCTTAAGTACATATCTAACAATGTATGAATCCCAGGGACAGAGGAGCCTAGTGGGCTGCCGTCTCTGGGGTCGCACAGAGTCAAAGAAGCGACTTAGCAGCAGCAGCAGCAGCAACAATGTATATATAAGATCTAAATGAGGAAAACCACAAAACTCTGGTGAAAGAAATCAAAGAAGATTCAAATAGATGGAGAGATATTCCATACTCATGGATAGGTGGACTCAATATTGTCAAGATGTCAGTTCTTTCCAGTTTGATCTACAGATTCAACATTATCCAATCAAATTCCCTGCAAATTATTTTATAGATTTTGACAAGCTGATTCTGAACGTTAGAAGGAAAAAGAGAAGATCCAAAATAGACAACTTTGTTCTTTTTTTTTTTTTAAGTCTTTATTGAATTTGGGCTTCCCTCCTGGCTCAGAGGGTAAAGAATCTGCCTGCAATGTAGGAGACCTGGACTCAATCCCTGGGTCAGGAAGATCCCCCAGAGATGGGGATAGCTACCCACTGCAGTATTCTTGCCTGGAGAATTCCCATGGACAGAGGAGCCTGGCAGAACACAGTCCATGGGGTTTCAAAGAATTGACACAACTGAGCGACTAGCACGTATGTATTGAATTTGTTACAATACTGCTTTGTTTTATGGGGCCTTTTCTGTTTTGTTTTGGCCATGAGACATGTGGGATCTTGAACCCACATCCCCTGCATTGGAAGGCAAAGTCTTAACCACTGCACCACCAGGGAAGTCCCCAGCCAACTTTGTTCTTCTTTTTAGAGCAGAAAAACAGTTCTATATATAATATTGTACTAGTGGATAAATGGCAATATATATTGTCAAAACCCATAAAATGTACAGTATCAAGAGTAAATACTAATGTAAACTGTGGACTTGAATTATTAATAAGTTATCAATATTAAATCCTTAATCTTAACGAATGCACCATCAGTTCAGTTCAGTTCAGTCACTCAGCCGTGTCTGACTCTTTGTGACCGCCATGGACTGCAGCACGCCAGGCCTCCCTGTCCATCACCAACTCCCGGAGTTTACTCAAACTCATGCCCATTGAGTTGGTGATGCCATCCAACCATCTCATCCTCTGTCATCCCCTTCTCCTCCCGCCTTCAATCTTTCCCAGCATCAGGGTCTTTTCAAATGAGGCAGTTCTTCACATCGGTGGCCAAAGTATTGGAGTTTCAGCTTCAACATCAGTCTTCCAATGAATATTCAGGATTGTTTTCCTTTAGGA
>NW_011494951.1:7711144-7716006 GCF_000754665.1 Bison bison bison | reverse complement strand
ATCCTCTGTCATCCCCTTCTCCTCCCGCCTTCAATCTTTCCCAGCATCAGGGTCTTTTCAAATGAGGCAGTTCTTCACATCGGTGGCCAAAGTATTGGAGTTTCAGCTTCAACATCAGTCCTTCCAATGAATATTCAGGATTGTTTTCCTTTAGGATGGACTGGTTGGATCTCCTTACAGTCCAAGGGACTCTCAAGAGTCTTCTCCAACACCACAGTTTAAAAGTATCAATTCTTCGGTGTTCAGCTTTCTTTATCTATACAAACTGCACTGAGGCTGGAGAGGAAGAAGGTACATAATGTGCCCTGGATGCTTCGGCTGAAACTACATGCGTACATGCTGTGAAATCTTGACAGTTAGAAGCATGCTTGAAAGCTGCCAGTAATTCTGCTTCTTCTGCAGTGGAGGCTCAAGTTCCTCCATAAGGCTAACATAATGCTTTTGTTTAGGGAAGAATACACATAGGGCACTTTAATTAGACAAAGGTAAAGTAAGATCCTCTTCCAAAATGAAAATAAGAAAAACAGTTACATCTGTGAGACCTGTTTCAGGGTCAAAAGTTTAGAGGGAGCCTTGGTGATTCTCTCCTCCAAGCCTCCAGAGGGTTGAGGGCTGGATCGGGTTAGGAGAAACCCACCCATTCAGGGCTCTTTCTCTTGGGGCTCAGGGGAACACAGAAGGGCAGGGCTCCTCCGTGGAGGAACTTGGGCTCAGGCCGCACCTCATAATATGCACCTGCATTGCAATTCCTTTCTCATTTCACAAGCTTTCAGTTAACGTTGTAGAGAATGAAAAGACCTAGCTTGTGTTTACAGGAAAGCAATATTGAAGGAGCCGCAGCTGCAAGAAAAGGCAGCCTTGAATAAACCTGAGGCAACCTGAAAGGGCTCAGACACCCAGGAAGGCAGGGCAGAGTGTATTTGATGAAATGGTGCAGACGATAAGGGCTGTGCAGGTCCTGAAAAGGGAGAGAATGCTGTATGATGGAGGGACCGGGGAAGATGGCCTGATTGCTCCCTGGAATATGTACAATTGGGAAGCTGGGAGCAGAGAGGACTTTGCTGGCAAAGGCTCCAGGTGAACCAAAGTGTCACAGTGACCCATTTCATAGTAAGTAAATTCCATCTGGGAACATCCTTTGATACATTTTTTGTACCACATCAATAGCAAAGATATTGTCTCTTTGTGAAAAGTTTGGAACCAATCTGTCAGCCAAAAGCTGACCCACCACACACACACACACACACACACACACACTGAGGAGTCACTGAAAGAGTCAGAGAGTACGTCTGTCTCACTCTGAAGTTTTTTTTTTTTTCCCCTTCATAAGCTTGAATGCAAAATTGTGCCTTCAGATTTCTTTCGATCCAAGTCCCGTGGATCTGCTTAATAAGATTCAGATTTTCATTTTTCCCATCTCAGGAACTGAAGAAAGAGAAGTCTCTGGGGGTTGGCCCTGCTTGAATTCTCAGCAGACTTGACAATGGAAAAGTTCAAACATTATGGCCTCCAGTCATTTTCTAAAACAAACAAAACCAAAGCAAGCCTCCTAGTCCCTTGCACGAGTTACAGGACTAAATCCTCTCCCTCTCATTTTCCCTGCCTTCATTTTTTTGTTTCCTTCCCTCCTCCACATATTCTTCAAAAACATGTGAGTCATACGTACACTTGGAACTCAACTTGGAACTCGACTGACTATTCCCCACTTATCAGTGTGAAATGTCAGTAAGCAAATTAAGCAAAAGTTCTGGCTGGGAAGATAACGCGAGGTGACGAGTTGAAGGAGCTACTTTTTCAGATCTGGTTTCCCCTCGGGGGAGAGAGAGGACAGGAAGGAGGCTGAGACCGGAGAGAGAGGCAGCTGCCTAGGACAAAACTCAGAGCTGAAGCTGGCCAGAAGACAACCCGGGGAGAGGCAGGAAGTGGGGGCAAAGCCAAAGCCCTCAGCACTCCCAAGAGGCACCTTGGTGGTGGAGCGGGGAGAGTCGATGAGAGGGAACAGGCAGCCATCTTGGGGACTGATTCAGCTAAGGTGCTGCCCTGTGCAGTCTTTGCAATGCGATGAACCAACCACCACACATCCACACCTGGAGGAGGAAATGGAAACCCACTCCAGTATTCTTGGCTGGGAAATCACATGGACAAAGGAGCCTGGTGGGCTACAGTTTATAGGGTCTAAAAGTCAGACACAACTGAGCATGCACACACACACACACACACACACATCCACAATCTTTTCCCTGAGCATCCCCATCACTTCCTTGCCATAATTGAGAACTGGCTTTTCCCCTGGCAACACAATTCCCTTGAGAGTCATCTCAGATGGAATCTACCCATTCTAACATGTCCCTCCACATTCCTCAGGGTTATGCTCAGTATGCTGGCTCCCCAGGGCCGCCACCAGCTGCGTATGCTCTTACACCAAAGTCCCCCTCCTCCTGAAGCTCGGTTCCTCCAACCACCCCAGTCTCTGCCTCTGCCTCTGGTGCTATCCTTAAGCAACACATGGACTTCACCCATTCTGCCAAAGCTCTAAATGATGGTCTGATGGTGATGGCGGTATCCAACCCACAGACTCCCCTTCAGCCCACATGATCCTGGGTTACTTCCACATTCACAATGGCCAGCCTGTAAGGTCACTAGACTTCTCAGGTCCATGGCTCCCTCATCGCAAAGTCTCTCTTCCCCTCTCCACATGGCACTTGCTTCCATTCATCATTCCAGAAACAATAGTCAGCATCTATCACTCACCATACACTGGTCATGGTGCTGAGGATACTAAAGTGAATACAGTCCCAGCCTTTAAGGAGCTTATAGAGAGGGAATAACAGAGAAGGTCAAGTAGGAACCTGATCTGGTAGGAACTATAGGGCCAACAGGCCCCTCTCAGCCGAAGGGCAGGACCTACAGTGTCGAGATGGTAAATAATCCATCCACCGCTGGACCCCGTGAAAGGAGTCCGACTTCAGTAAAAGATTGGAGGAGATTAGCATTAGCTGTAGAATATCTCATAAGCCCTGTTTGGGTTAAGTTTTCAAAATGAGTATAAAAACTGATTATCAACCAGAAATCAGGCAGAAGCCCAACCATAAGCACAGGATCTTATTCATCTATAAGCTGGCATGTAATTCTATGATAGCTCATGACAGGTGCTCAGTAAGTGCTTTTTCAGACAGAACTCATCAGTGATGATGAGTTACAGTGATACAGTATCAGGAGAAAAGCTACAGAAAAATCTGCAGGGTACCAAGCAGAGAATCTGGTACCTGAGCAAGACCAGTTCTAGATCCCCCTTACCATTGTGGATGGAACTCCTAAAATACTGCAAAATTTGTTTTTTATCCTGTTTGAGACTATAAATGAGCAGTAATTAGCATTTGAAGCTGAATGGGCTTAGATCCATCGGGGCTAAATCAGAGTCAGCCTAGCTCAGAAGCAGTGTTTGGCACCAAGAGGAACCTGAAACAGGAGCAAAGCCATCTTCTGATTGAAGCCTCTTCTACACCTTTTACTGTAATGGAAACCAATCAGCTTACTGCACTATGGACCACCAGACTCTAGAGCAGAGACTCCCAACCTGGATCCCCAGCAGAGTCCTCTGACCCACAGGAATCTTCAAGGGTGACCAAGGAATTCACAAGGCATTTCTATTACCCATAAAATCCTAACAGAATTTAAGGCAGTACAGCCTAACAATAGCATTCTTGTTTTTCACTGGAATTAGCACCAATTCAGTGTGCTAACACTAGGCATGTAGATCAGAAACTATGATTAGAGGTTACATATGCATTTGATTAAATTTAAATAGATAAGTGAATTAAATATTTATTTTTAAGTGCAGTTTGCTTGACAAAATCTTTCAAAACACATTATATTTTGCAGGGAGTTAATAAAAGAGACCTCTTTGGTATAGAAAAGTTGGAAATCATTTGACAAGAAGCAAGAAAAAGCTTGTATATTTCATCAGCTCATTACATGGAGCCAAAAGCATCTCATTTCCTGCTTGAGGAGATACTGAAAATGTGTGCTAATCCCAAGCTCTGGCTTTGGACAGGAGGAGGCTGGCTTACAGATTGAGCATATATCCTGCCTTTGCTATACAAAGCATATATGAGGGCAATCAAAGAGTTAACAAAGCTGTCCTCTTCATGGATGTGTTCAGCTATATTCCTTGTCCATGGTTATACACACCATTTCATAAGAGAACACAAGCATCTAGATATTAACAAATGTGGATTTGAAAGCCAGTTCTCCCACTTAATTATGTACATGACTTTGTACAAACTCTTCATGGAAGACATGCAGCTGCAAATATCAAAAATGCCAATAAGTAATGGCTAAGAAAACAATAAACTGTGGAAAATTCTGAAAGAGATGGACGTACCAGACCACCTGACCTGCCTCTTGGGAAATCTGTATGCAGGTCAGGAAGCAACAGTTAGATCTCGACATGGAACAGACTGGTTCCAAATAGGAAAAGGAGTACGTCAAGGCTGTATATTGTCACCCTGCTTATTTAACTTCTATGCAGAGTACATCATGAGAAATGCTGGGCTGGAAGAAACACAAGCTGGAATGAAGATTGCCGGGAGAAATATCAATAACCTCAGATATGCAGATGACACCACCCTTATGGCAGAAAGTGAAGAGAAACTAAAAAGCCTCTTGATGAAAGTGAAAGTGGAGAGTGAAAAAGTTGGCTTAAAGCTCAACATTCAGAAAATGAAGATCATGGCATCCAGTCCCATCACTTCATGGGAAATAGATGGGGAAACAGTGGAAACAGTGTTAGACTTTATTTTTTGGGCTCCAAAATCACTGCAGATGGTGACTGTGGCCATGAAATTAAAAGACACTTATTC
>NW_011494951.1:7704245-7710827 GCF_000754665.1 Bison bison bison | reverse complement strand
GAGAAGGGGACGACAGAGGATGAGATGGCTGGATGGCATCACCGACTCGATGGACATGAGTTTGAGTGAACTCCAGGAGATGGTGATGGACAGGGAGGCCTGGCGTGCTGCGATTCATGGGGTCACAAAGAGTCAGACATGACTGAGCGACTGGACTGAACTGAACTGAACTGAACTGATATTTACTGGCATACTGCAGAGGATAGATAATAACCAAATGATGAAGAACTGATACTTAAAGAAAGTATATAAATATTTTCAAATAGAAATAAAGACTCTAAAAGTAACAATTCCTACGGAAACTCACCAAATGTGTTAAAGTTAGTGACTGTGTTTTAATTATAAGCCTAGTTTAAAATACATTTAAATGAATTAATAATGGGTGAGAACGGAAGAAGGAAAAGGAGAGTGAAGATGAATGAAGGATTGAAAGGGAAAAGGTAACGGGGCAAGCTCACTGATCACTTGCTGTTTTGAAAATTTGGTAAAAGCAATCTAGACTTTTCTGTATAAAGTGTATCTGAGGATATTCCAAGTCTTAATGAAAGGATTCTCTTTAAAAGAATATTCCAGCTTAAAATAAAAATGAAGAATTGTAAAATTAGAAAACCACATCTCTTGAACCCTAAAGAAATAATGGATCTAGACAGTGACCATGAATGGCTGCTAACATCACAAAAAGAGAGTCCATTAGACACGATGGAAAAATACACCATCATCTAAAGACAACAGTGCTTTTTGCAAAAAAAAAAAAACCCAACCTGAATCTATCAAGCTTCAAAATCTAACTACCAATTTAGAGGAAATAGAGGGGCAGAGGAACATGAGAAATGATGCTACAGGAATTCAATCAGCAAAATCCAAAATACAAGAAAGATTACAGATCACACAGGTAGTTTTCTAACAAATGAATTGCAAGGGGGAAAAAAAGCCTACAAGGAGAGAAAAGAGATTTTAAAAGACTCGAGGCATATCCAGCAATTGCAATGTATGAAACTGATTTGACTACTGATAGAAAAACTATAAGAAGAATATAAAATAATCAGAGATATTGAACACTGACTCGATATTCCATTACTCTAAATAATTATTTTTAGTTTCTTAGAGTAAAAATAGTATTGTCATTATGTACCCTTAAAGAATACCTAACTGTTGAATACATGCTTAAATATGTATAGATTAATTTAGGTAGTATCTAGGATTTGCTCCAACATAATTCAGAAGGAAGGGGGAAGTGGATGAAGGCACAGAAATTATAATATTGGCCATGAGTTGGTAATTGCTGAAATTGTATTTTGGGTAGACAGGATATGCTCAGACGCTCAATTGTGTCCAACTCTCTGCAACTCCATGGACTGTATCCAGCCAGACTCCTCTGTCCATTGGATTTTCAGGCAAGAATACTGGAGTGGGTTGCCATTTCCTTCTCCAGGGGATCTTCCCCACCCAGCGATTGAACCTGGGTCTCCTTCATTGCAGGTGGATTCTTTCCCAACTGAGGCACCAGGGAAGCTGTATTATGGGTACATGGGAATAATTTATTATACTGTGCTCTCTACTCTTTTGTGTGCTTGAAATTTTCCATAACTTTTAAAATACTAACTGACCTCAAAATGAAGGGTATTAGATAAAAATACCATTGGACTTCACCTAAAGTGAAGAAGTCATTCTAAATCAATAATTTCCCACATAAAACTGGCAAAGAGTTCTCCCCTGTGCCCTACTGAGAGCCTGAAGTTGATTTCAGAACCTAAGAACCCTTATATGGAAAGCAACAGTGGAACATAATGGATAATTTATACACCAGAAGTTTCTTTGTATCATTTTCTTGTATCATCATCACAAAGTTCTGAGTTAAAAACATCTCTTCAGATTGTACTACAAATACTTAAACCACATGATCCCACTTTCCCACAAACATGAATGTATGATTGCTCCCAAATGATCACAAGCAGGTAAAGAGCCCCTTTGTAGAGTATTCTGACTTAGAAAAGATGCTTTTTTTCCTCTCTCTCCAGGTATGTTCCCACTTACACATTCATATATATTTTCACATAATTATGAGGTTTTAAAGAAAATAGAGAAGTAAGATAGCTTTCAAGATATTCCTAATGAAATTTGTCCATTCGCTTGGTCAACAATTATTTGAGTGCCTCTTCACCACTGGACATCACCCTGGGTTCTAAGAGAGAGCGTCAAGGGGAAGCAAAAGTTGCCGCTTTTGCCTGGTGGAGCTCACAGCATGGGAGATCTCTGACTAGTTCTCTTGGGTGGTCCGGCTCTTCTGGGCCGCGCTGGGAAAGACCGCATGTAGGCGCTCTGGTTGTCAGGCTTAGTTGTCACAGCTCCTCACCAATAAACAACTGATGCCAACTGACCAGCCAGGTGAGTGGACCACCTTGAAAATGTACGCTCCAATTCTAGTCTGATCACTGCAGCTGCAACCATGAGAAGCAAGACAAGCCATCACCACTGAGCCCTGCTCAAAAGAAAAAATATCTGATTGTTGTTGATCTTTTATGGCACTAAATTTGGGAGGGGGTGATTTGCTGCACTCTCCCACCACTGTATAGGGAACAAATGAAGACTGACAGAGATTAACATAACCTGAAGAGGCTCATAGAGCTAGGAAGTTTGGGAGCCAGAATTCAAGTGAAATCTCACTGGCCCAGAACCTACGCTGTTTCTTCAATCTCATTGCTTCCACTTTTTTAGTAGCATCCCAAAATGAAATGGCAATTTCTATTCAAAATCTTGTATCTTATCCCCAAAGCCTGTCTTTAAATTCTAACCTCAAGCACATAGAATTTTCAAGTAACCCAACAGTAGAACATGGACAATTGCAAGGGTTGAAAAAAAGTTTTTTGTATGCGTTTCTCTCATCTTCCTTCTTAGGCAGTCAGGAATTGATAAGAAATTAAAACAGACAACTTCCATTTTCTTTCAAGAGAGATTTATGACCACTGTCTTCAGAATTTCAAGCTGTGATGTGAACTGTAAAGCAAAATGCTTTAAAATAATATGTTTAAAGCAAAGCAGTGTTATATACAATTAATGTAAAAATGATCAGAAGTGATGGTTGCTGAGTAAAAATAATAAATGGAGAAATATGAGCTACAAGGGCAACAGCATTTCACAAAGCACTAATCTATCAGCAAAGAATGCAAATCCAGGGAATAATTGGGTATATTAACGAGTTCAGAGTAACCGTTTCTTACGATTCAGACATCTTAAAGTGGAACTTGATCCCTTGGCCACTGCCTTAGTTCAGGCCCTTATGACTTCACGCTTATGCCCCTACAGCCTCTCTTTACTACCCACCCCACCCTCCACCTCACTACCCCAGCCCCACCACCACCAGGATTGCACCAGCATCTCATTCTACTGAGTCCTGCCCCAGGCCATAGGTGTGAGTCCTTGTACCAAGGCCACAGAAGTGGAGCCAGAACCAAGGTCACCTTCGAAGCTGACAGAGCCCTTCTGTAACCATTACTAAAAGCTCTCTGATCATCACTATCAAGCTTCCTGACTCCAAATTAGGCAGAGATGCCCACCTCAATAGTCAACCTATACTGCCCCAACCAATCACCTAACGCCAACCTTCCAGCAGAAATTTTCTTTGTCTCAAGGCTAGAAAAATTTTCTACTAACTCACAAAAACATCAGCTTTCCCTGGTCTGTCAGGAGGTTGGTCTGCTGTGCTCACAGTGACCTCATTAACTCTCCTCTTTGCTCTTAATAAACTCACTCCCTTCTGAAATGCTCTGTGTCTGAAAATTCTTTTCCAACTTGTGCTCAGACTGCCTCCACACTTGCCCTATCTGACCTCCTCCTCTTTTCGAGGACCACTTGCTCTTCTGGGAATGCCCACCTTCTGCACCCAGTCAAAAGAAAACTTGCTGATACTACAAGTTTCCACCCACATGCCACCTCTAGGATTCACCTTCCCCGGGGTTTTCCAATCAGAGACAGGGCACTTTTTCAAATTTTATTGGAGTATAGCAGCTTTACAGTGTTGTGTTAATTTCTGCTGTACAACAAAGTGAATCAGCTATACATTTACATATAACCTCTCCCTCTTGAGCATCCCTCCTACCACCCCCACCCCCCTCTCTAGGTCATCAGAAAGCACCAACTGAACTCAGAGATGGGGCACCTTTGCTCTGAGTTCCCACAAAACAGCAAACCTCACTCTGCAACCCCTCTCCAGCCAGCTTGTCAACCCACATTTACAAAGTGCTCACTAAATGTTGTCATTGTTCAGTTGCTAAGTCATGTCCAACACTGCCAACCCCATGACTGTAGCACGCCAGGCTTCCCTGTCCTTCAGCATCACCCAAAGTTTGCTCAAACTCATGTCCACTGAGTTGGTGATACCATCCAACCATCTCATCTTCTGTCATCCCCTTCTCTCTGCCTTCAATCTTACCCAGCATCAGGGTCTTTTCCAAAGAATTGGCTCTTCACATCAGGTGGCCAAAATATTGGAGCTGCAGCTTCAGCACCAGTCCTTCCAATGAATATTCAGGGTTGATTTCCTTTAGTATTGACTAGTTTGATGTCCTTGCAGCCCAAGGGACTCTCAAGAGTCTTCTCCAGCTCCACAGTTCAAAAGCACTGATTCTTCAGTGCTCAGCCTTCTTTATGGTCCAACTCTCACATCCATACATAGTGAAAGTGAAGTTGCTCAGTCATGTCCAACTCTTTGCAACCCCATGGACTATAGCCTACCAGGCTCCACCATCCATGGGATTTTCCAGGAAAGACTACTAGAGTGGGTTGCTATTTCCGTCTCCAGGAGATCTTCCCAACCCAGGGATTGAACCGGGGTCTCCCACAGTGAGCCACCAGCAAAGTCCATACATGGCTACTGGAAAAACCATAGCTTTGACTATATGGACCTTTGTTGGCAAAGTGACATCTCTACTTTTTAATACACTGTCTAAGCTAAGCATACTGTGCTTGGGGCTGGAGAAATGACAGAAAGCAAGAAGGATGATGAAACAGCACTTCTCAACTAGGGGTGATTCTCCCCTGCCAGGAAACATCTGGCCACATACTTTTTTGTTATGCCTGGGAGGATGTGACTGGCATCTAGCGGGTAGAGTCCAGGGCTTCTGCCAAACACCAGACCTCACAGGACAGTCCCATAGCGAAGAATTATTGGACCCAAAATGTCAATGCCAAGGTCAAGAAGGCCAACTCTCAACAAACAAATAAATGTGTAAGATCATTTCAGGAACTGCTGAGGGCCCTGAAAAAAAATAAGCAGGCAAATGTGATTTAGCATTGGGCTAAGACAGGAAGGAGTCTCTCTAAACAGACAGTGAGTAGAGACGGGAGAAGCCATGATTCCAACTCTGCCAGTCTGCTTGGAGTCCTTGGAATTTCTCACCACTTCTCTTGGTATTAACTATTTACAATAACACCTTCTTACTCTAGTACCTATACTAAGGACTCTAGTACCAAATGCTAAGGACTAGCCCAGAGACACAGTCTACTCACCATCTCATCTCATTTCATCCATTTCTTGATGTGAATTTCTTGTTTCCTCATGTTGAAGTTAACTTGAGAATGTGACTCGGGCTTGTATTTCTTGTGACATGTCTACCGCAGTCATGCACATGAATGAATGAATGAATGGGAATCGATGGTGGGTGCAGAACACGAATGAGAAACTCAGGAGCTGCCCTCTGCCAGCCTGAAGGTGACTTGGGGTGATATATCAGTTTCCTGCTGCTGCTGTAACAAAGCACCAAAATGTGAGTGTCTTAAAGCAACAGAAATGTGCCATCTCACAGTTCTGGAGGGCAGAAGTCCAAAATGATGGTGTTGCCAAGGCCTTGCCTCCTCGGAGACTCTGGGTAGAATCTTTTCTAGCTTCTGGTGGGGGCTGGCCATCTTTGGCCTCCAGCTGCCTCATTCCAGTCTCTGCCTCTGTCGCCACGTGCCTTCTCCTGGGTCTCTGTCTCTTTGTCTTATAATCACCCCAGTTATACTGATTTAGGACCCATCCTATGACCCTATCTTAACCTGATTACATCTGTTTTCAAATAAGGTCACCTTCACAGATGTTGAGGGTTAGAACTTCAACATTTTGGTAGGAGAGGAGAGAAACTGTTCAGCCTACAATAGGTAGAAGGGATGAGATGGAGGAAACCTAACTTTTCTAAGCCTGAAGCAGTTCAGCTGCAAATGAGAGCCATACCAGTCAAGGTCCACTTAATAAAAGAGGCTGTAAACCACTTAATATAATCAGAGCCAGCTGCAGTGAGCTAAGAAACACCAACTCATGGGTTCTCTGGTCTTGACACTGCAACCATCCAGCCCAGAAAAAGGCCACAATTCCCTCATCATTCTATTTTTCTGCTCTGGTTGCTCATCCAGGGGCTTCCTTGGTGGCTCAGATGGTTAAAAATCCGCCCGCAATGCAGGAGACCCATGTTTGATACCTGAGTTGGGAAGATCCCCTGGAAAAGAAAATGGCTATGCACTCCGGTATCCTTGCCTGGGAAATCACGTGGACAGAGGAGCCTGGCTGGTTACAGTCCATGGGGTCTCAAGAGTTGGGCATGACTTAGT
>NW_011494951.1:7701696-7704145 GCF_000754665.1 Bison bison bison | reverse complement strand
CTTAGTGACTAAACCATCATCCTCATCCAACTTAAAAATGGCAATAAGCCTTTGCATTTTCCCAGGGCCTTGTAGTGACCTAGCACCTCTTCATACATCATCAAATCCAAGCTGCTTATTAATCCATGAGAAGGTGGGACTAGGATGGTCATCCCATCTCACGAAGATCAGTTTCCTAATCTGTCAGGTGGTAACTGGAATACTGATTCCCACCTGCTAGGCTAGGATCCCATGAAATAACACATACAAAAACCGGAAATAATGGACATTCAATAAATCTTTGGTAAGTCACCTGGCACAAATGAAACTTGCATTTCTCCTTCTGGACTCACAGTTTCCTCCAACATTTAAATCGAGTGACTTACATCCCAATGCTGCATGGTTTCTTCAGGAAAGGCAGGACCCTCATGAACAAGTCTGCCCACTGGACTGGGAGAGAAGGAAGTTCTGATGTGTGTGGCTTCCTGAGCTTGGCTTCTCACCTCCTGGGTGTGGCCTCTCACCTCCCACCCCAACACCTCCAGGCTTGTGATCATCTCCTGTTTGCTCCTGCTGGCTGACTGCTGTTCTCTCTCTCTATTTCCTCACCCCAGTCACAGATGGAACTGTCACCCCCTTGATTCCTCAAAGCACCCAAGCACAGTGCTGCTCTGTCAGACAGATTTTCCCGAAAGCTTCAGGATTTGAAGTACAAGATAGGAAAGAAAGTCTCTTTAGTCATCATTGCTTGCAAAGTTTATCAGTCAAGCCTGCCCAGGCTGTCTCTCTCATGTGTGTACACCTCCTGTCCAGTCTCTGTATTTTCTCAACAGATCATCTTTCCCATCATCTGCACCCACTCAACAGCCAGGTGACAACCACCATCTTCACCTAGTTCACTGACTCCCAGCCTCCAAGGCTCAAAAATCTCCAGGAAGGACCTGAAAAACCTTCTTATTGTATTACATAAGGCAACATTATAGAATGGGTGAATTTAACTCAGACAACCATTATATCTACTACAGTGGGCAGGAATCCCTTAGAAGACATGGAGTAGCCATCACGGTCAACAAAAGAGTCCGAAATGCAGTACTTGGATGCAATCTCAAAAACAACAGAATGATCTCTGTTCATTTCCAAGGCAAACTATTCAATATCACGGTGATCCAAGCCTGTGCCCCAACCAGTAAATACTGAAGAAGCTGAAGTTGAATGGTTCTATAAAGACCAACAAGATCTTTTAGAACTAACACCCAAAAAAAGATGTCCTTTTCATTATAGGGGACTGGAATTAAAAAGTAGGAAGTCAAGAAACACCTGGAGTAACAGGCAAATTTGGCCTTGGAATACGGAATGAAGCAGGGTAAAGGCTAACAGAGTTTTGCCAAGAGAAAGCACTGGTCATAGCAAATACCCTCTTCCAACAACACAAGAGAAGACTCTATATATGGACATCACCAGATGGTCAACACTGAAATTAGATTGATTATATTCTTTGCAGCCAAAGATGGAGAAGCTCTATACAGTCAGCAAAAACAAGCCTGGGAGCTGACTGTGGCTCAGACCATGAACTCCTTATTGCTAAATTCAGACTTAAATTGAAGAAAGTAGGGAAAACCACTAGACCATTCAGGTATGATCTAAACTAAATCCGTTATGATTATACAGTTGGAAGTGAGAAATAGATTTAAAGGACTAGATCTGATAGACAGAGTACCTGAAGAACTATGGACTGAGGTTCGTGACATTGTACAGGAGACAGGGGATCAAGACCATCCCCATGGAAAAGAAATGCAATAAAGCAAAATGGCTGTCTAGGGAGGCCTTACAAATAGCTGTGAAAAGAAGAGAAGTGAAAAGCAAAGGAGAAAAGGAAAGATATAAACATCTGAATGCAGAGTTCCAAAGAATAGCAAGGAGAGATAAGAAAGCCTTCCTCAGAGATCAATGCAAAAAAATAGAGGAAAAAAACAGAATGGGAAAGACTAGAGATCTCGTCAAGAAAATTAGAGATACCAAGGGAACATTTCATGCAAAGATGGGCTCAATAAAGGACAGAAATGGTATGGACCTAATAGAAGCAGAAGATATTAAGAAGAGGTGGCAAGAATACACAGAAGAACGTACAAAAAAGATCTTCACGACCCAGATAATCATGATGGTGTGATCACTCACCTAGAGTCAGACATCCTGGAATGTGAAGTCAAGTGGGCCTTAGGAAGCATCACTACAAACAAAACTAGTGGAGGTGATGGGATTCCAGTTGAGCTCTTTCAAATCCTGAAAGACAATGTTGTGAAAGTGCTGCACTCAACATGCTAGCAAATTTGGAAAACTCAGCAGTGGCCACAGGACTGGAAAATGTCAGTTTTCATTCCAATCCCAAAGAAAGGCAATGCCAAAGAATGCTCAAACTACCGCACAATTGCACTCATCTCACACGCTAGTAAAGTAATGCTCAAAATTCTCC
>NW_011494951.1:7679332-7701342 GCF_000754665.1 Bison bison bison | reverse complement strand
ATGCAGATGACACCACCCTTATGGCAGAAAGTGAAGAGGAACTAAAAAACCTCTTGATGAAAGTGAAAGTGGAGAGTGAAAAAGTTGGCTTAAAGCTCAACATTCAAAAAACTAAGATCATGGCATCTGGTCCCATCACTTCATGGGAAATAGATGGGGAAACAGTGGAAACAGTGTTAGACTTTATTTTTCTGGGCTCCAAAATCACTGCAGATGGTGATTGCAGTCATGAAATTAAAAGACGCTTATTACTTGGAAGGAAACTTATGACCAACCTAGACAGCATATTAAAAAGCAGAGACATGTTTTTGCCAACAAAGGTCTGTCTAGTCAAGGCTATGGTTTTTCCAGTGGTCATGTATGGATGTGAGAGTTGGACTGTGAAGAAAGCTGAGTGCCAAAGAATTGATGCTTTTGAACTGTGGTGTTGGAGAAGACTCTTGAGAGTCCCTTGGACTGCAAGGAGATCCAACCAGTCCATTCTAAAGGAGATCAGTCCTGGGATTTCTTTGGAAGAAATGATGCTAAAGCTGAAACTCCAGTCCTTTGGCCACCTCATGAGAAGAGTTGACTCATTGGAAAAGACTCTGATGCTGGGAGGGATTGGGGACAGGAGGAGAAGGGGACGACAGAGGATGAGATGGCTGGATGGCATCACCGACTTGGTGGACATTAGTTTGGGTAAACTCCGGGAGTTGGTGATGGACAGGGAGGTCTGGTGTGCTGCGATTTATGGGGTTGCAAAGAGTTGGACACAACTGAGCTACTGAACTGAACTGAAGACATTAGATTCTTTTGATCTATCTCGCAATTCAAAGAAGGCTCAGGGGCCTTATCTTTTATAGCAAAAGATTCTTTGAACAATAATAAAAAACATGAATTCCGTCATTGCCAATATACCTTCAGAATGTAGAAATGACTGCAGCCTAATTTTATGTAGAAATTCTTTCCCACTACAAACAGTAAGTTCTCAATACATATCAGTTTCTTTTGTATAGATGGGGACACAAAAACTGGAAAGGTTGGTTGATTTGCGAAAGTGAAAGTGTTAGTCACTCAGTCCTGTCTGACATTTGTGACCCCATGGACTGCAGCCCTCCAGGCTCCTCTGTCCACGGGATTCTCCAGGCAAGAATACTGGAGTGGGTAGCCATTTCCTCCTTCAGTGGATGTTCCTGACCCAGGGCTTGAACCAGTGTCTCTCACATTGCAGGCAGGTTCTTTACCATCTGAGCTACCAGGGAAGCCCCTGCAGATTTGCCACAGAGCCATTCAGTTGAACAAACATGCAGTATCAACCTAGAGCAAAGCTCAGATAGGTGGCTCACCTGGATGAGAACCTAGGCCTAATGACTGAGCACCACTCCAGCTGTGTATGCCTAAATATGTCCAAAGAACCCTTTTCAACTCAGCAGAGTGCTCTCAGCAGTTTGGAGAAACTGCTGTGCCAGGTAAATGTCTCATCCTGGTTTTGATATGTTCATTCAGATGACAAACTTCCCCCTTAAGTCTCCCAGAGCAAGCTTCATCCTTCTCAGAACTGTCTTTGATCTGACCTTATCTCTCATCACTGCGCAATATATTCATCAGTTCTTAGATGCAAGTAACAGAAACAGACAACTAGTGACTTTAGACAGAAAATTGATGTAGGAACGAGGCTGACAACTCACGGAACTTTAGGGAGCACTGGAGAACCAGGCTCGGAGCTACACTTCCAAAATCTATACCCCCAAAATAAACTCCTAAGGAAACTGGAATTATTTGATCAAATAGGGTGCGGAGCGGAACTAATGGGAAGAAAACAATACAAGATGCCTGAGGGGCTGATGTGACAGTTCAAGGACAGATGATGAGGGTCTGAACTAGGGCAGGTGTTATTGAAGTAGATTAAATGGACAGAAATCATTGGAAAGGACATTGATGATACCTGAAGAGTACGAAGATGGCGGGGGAGCAAGTAGAGAATCCTAGGACCACTCGCGAGTTGCTATTTGGGTAATGAGGTTGATGGCAGTGCCACTGACAACATAGGGGATGCAGCTGGAGAGATGGGATTGGGTCTGGATGGTGAGCTGGTGAGTGGATGAGTGCAAGCTGGGACACACTGAGCTAGGGATAACCCTGTCCATCTCAGTGAGCATGTCTGTCAGCAGATGGATTGAAGCTAAGGGGAGACGCCGGAAGGAACACAGCAAGGATGAGTAAGAACTTGCCAGTGTTAGAAGTCAGTGGAATGAATACATGACCCTTTCCAAAGAGAGACTGGAGAATAAAAATGGATCAACACCAGAACTGGGGTAGCCAACTCACCCCCGTTTGCTTGGGACTTTCTGGGCTTTAGAACTAAAAGTCTCAGATCACGGAAAACTCCTCAGTTCCAGGCAGGTTAAAATCCACTATGTTGGGAAAAAGAACTAAGAGAAAAGGGAGATGATTTGCCCAGTTGGTTGCAAATAATGGCTAGAACCTAGACTTCCTGAGTCTCATGTATTTTCTTCTTCCTCTGCTAGACAAGAACTAAATTGATTTAAATGAACAGGAAAGTGAAGTCGTAGAGTCCAAATCTAGATTCCTGACTAAGTATATGACTTTATTCTCCGTGAGCCTTACTTCTCTTACCTAAAAACCCAAGGAAATATATGTATACTCCCTAATTCCAGCAGGAATGTAAATCAAATAAAAACATAGAGGTGTTGAGAAACAGAAAATTCTGCCAGCAAGCTGCCAAGAAAGGGGAAGAACCAGGAACAAATGAACCTCTCTCTGACTCTGGAATCCAACCCCAAGAGTGCTGGATCACTCATGGCCCAGCCTTCACGTGGGTTTGAAAAGTTGAACCCTCACTAAAGTGCCCTCAGCACTCCTTTTAAAAATATGATCCCGCTCCTAAAACTGTCGGGAGTAAAATATATTTCCCCTTGAAAATGCTAGTGGATTTATCGCAACTGGGCCATTCATCTGTTAAAAAGCAGAATGGCATTTATTGCCAATTGCTCCCTTTATGGGATAGAAGAAACAGGGAGCCTAATAAGCTTGGTTAATTTTTTTCTTTTATGGTTCCAGCAACTGCACTAAATATTCCGTCTGCTTTTCTTATGCACTTTGGAGGTGGCTCTGAACTTCGGAAGTGTCGTGAGGAAGATTCTAGCAGAACCATGTTGCTGTTGCCACAGGAGGAGTCAAGCAGAAAAGCTGCTCTGAGAACCAACCCCAGGGCATCTCCCTGCTGGGCCTTCACAGGATCCTGGATCAGTTTACAACATCAAGGATGTAACTTATCATCCAACAGCCAATGGGCAAGTTATCTGCAATGATTAGGCAGAACGATTTTGAAACACGCTGGGTTTTTAAGTCACACAGAGAAAAGTTTAAAGGCAAAAGCTGTGGAGTTGAGCCCAGGTCTGAGCCCTGACGCTGTTCAATAGTGTGGACTTGGTTAATATCTGGGGACATCCAGACGACTACTCTAAGTGCTCACCTCCCAGTCTCCCAGAACCCTCACACTTCCATGGTGGAGCTGCTGCTCATCTTATTCATCTGACTTAAGGAGTCTGAGAGCATCTGCTCTAGATCACACATTACTTTCTCTGAAGTACGCACAGCACAGGTTTTCCAATCCCATCTCTGCCATTCAAACAACCTTCTAGGCCAGCACAATCCAACAGGAATGCCTGAAATGATGGAAATATTCAAATGCACACTGTCCAATATGGTGGCCACCATCCATATGTGGCTAATGAGTACTTGAAACAAGGCTGGCATGACTAAGGAGCTGAATTCTTAAGTTTATTCATTTTCAATGTAAATCTAAATAGCCACAGCCCAGATTTAGCCTGTTTGAGACCCAGCTCCTGAATCTGAAAAAATGGCCTCTATAAAGTACATTCGAAGCAAGGTCGCTTTGAGGATCGAATGTTACAATGCATAGAAAGCCCCAAGCCCTGTGCCCAGCATGGAGGCAAGGCTTGGTAAGACAATAAAAGTGGGAGCCCTTGTGGATCTGTCTTCATCTGACCCTGGAATCAGTACTTCCAGCCTTGATGTTAACTGGAGGTGTCAGGCAGTATAAAGATTCCGACCCGAAGTTGTCCTAAGGGCACAGAAAGGCAATCCATCTTTTAGGGAATGTTTCCATTGATGGCCAAAAATGTTCTGCATGAGAAAATCTGCTAACTGCTTCATGTGAGCAAATCCTTGCAGGAAGTTAGAAAGTGCTGACTTTAACTAAAGAAAATGCCCCTCTGTGGAGTTTCATCACCAAGTAATGCTCTGGAATTTCATTGAGGGGATTTATAGGTAAAGATTACTAACTAACTACTGCATCTTAAACATACCCTCACAAACTGGAGATTCTATTCAACGTGTGGCCCTGGGCTTCCAATGGGCAAAGGAGAGCTTTTTATACAATCCTGAATAACATAGTCCTGAATGAAGCCAAAACTATAATGTTCCAAGGTTGTCAGCCATGGGAAGCATTTCACAAAGGCTTAAACTTTCAGCCTCAGAAGAATTTTAACAATCGTATCATCCCAGCCCTCTCAAATGCTTAAATCCCCCCACCTCAACCCATTAGCTTCAGCTTGAACTACTCCTGTGATGGGGATCTCCCTGGGTCCTAATGCAATCACTGCCCTTTTGGACATATGATATTTTTAAAAAGAGCTTCTCATGGTGAACAAAAACCCAGAGAAGGAATAGGGTGCCTTAGAAGAGTTTTGAGCTCTGCCATTTTCAACTCTGTAAGCCTCAGAATCTTCAGATATAAAAGGGAGATAAGAAAGCACTAGTGAAGAGTTGGGAAGAATAAGTTAAATCAATGAGCAAGGTGTGTATTCCATTCGACCTCCTTGCACTGGTTCTCTTCTTTGGCTGTAGAAGTAAGCTGAAGATTGTTGAATTTTCACAGTGCCTATCTTCACAGGTGTAATAGCAGCTGTAGTAGAAATGGTTGCATTGCTCTTGTTATAACATTTTTACTAATATCCCTAATTTCTCTCCCACAGACTTGAAAATACATGGATATGTACCATTCCCCTTCATTAAGCCCAGCTACCTTTTTCATTTGATGCCTTGCATATGCTAGAGTTTCAAGTGCTTCATGCTCTTAGTAATTCAACAGACAGGGCTGTGTATGTCAGTGACAGGCTGACGCAAGGAAGGGCGGTGTGGGTGGCATCTAGAACTGGTCCATCACTCCAGCCTCACTTCTGTGATGGTGATGATGACAGTGGTGATGGTGGTGGTGATCATATCACAGGTAATGCTGATAATATTGATTTTGGGGGATGAGGATGAATCAGGTACTATGTGAAGGACTCAGCAGAGATAATTGCATTTAAACTTCACAATGATCTACAGAAAAGAAAAGAAAGCAAGACAAGTTAAATTCCCCCAACAATATGTAGTTGATACTGGAAATTAATCTGGATGAGATGGTTGGATGCCATCACTGACTCAATGGGCATGAGTTTGGGTAAACTCTGGGAATTGGTGATGGACAGGGAGGCCTGGCGTGCTGCGGTTCATGGGGTCACAAAGAGTTGGACATGAATGAGCAACTGAACTGAACTGAATCCAGATTAATTAAAGACTGTGCTCTGTCTCACTGTATAGTAGAGATACCAGAGTCCAAGCTCTGAAGCTAGCCAGGAGGGGCTCCCTTCTCAGAAGTAAAGGGATTGTCAAGAGATTATTGCATTTCTCCAGATTCCACATACATGTGTTGATAAAGAATATTTGCTTTTCTCTTTCGGAATTACTTCACTTTGTATGAAAGTCTCTAGGTTCATCTATGTCTCCGTAAAAGATCCAAGTGTGTTTCTTTTAGTGGCTGAATAAAATTCCATTGTGTATATGTACCACTTTAGCTAGTGGGAACCTGCTATAAAGCACAGGAAGCCCAGCTCAGTGCTCTGTGATGACCTAGAGGTGAAGCCTGCAGGGGACAGAGGTCCAAGGGAAGGGGATAGATGTATACATATAACTGATTAGCTTCCTTATACAGCAGAAACTAACACAACATTGTAAAGCAAGTACCCTCCAGTAGAAAAATAAAAGTATGCAATCTTCTGAATTACAAAAAAGAGAGAGATTATTACCCAGTGTTTCAAAGACAAGGTGATCTTAACCTGAAGGTAGAGAAAGATAGAATCAGATGGATGGAGATACTTCGGGAACATAAGATTCACAGAACTTGGGGTTTGATTGAATGAAGATGATGAAACCTTTCTCTTTGGGTGGGAATTGTAGATGGAGAGCAAGGCCAGAGTCCATTGGGGTCAACAATAATGTTCCTACAAACTTTAAAAATGCTGAAAAAAATCAAGTCACTGGACAAGAAAACTCAAATAATTTTAAAAACAAAGGATATAAAACTAAACATATTCTTACCATAGAATCCAACAATCACACTCTTTGACATTTATCCAAGAAGTTAAAAACTTTCATTCACACAAAAATCTACACATAGAGCTTTTTAGCAGCTTAATTCATAATTGCAAAACGTGGAAGCAGCCAGGATGTCCTTTACTAGGTGAATGGATAAATTAACTGTGATACACTCATCTGTGCTAAAAAGAAATAAGCTATCAGGCCATGAAAAAACAGAGGAAACTTAAGCACATATAACTAAGTGAATCTTGAATGCATATTACTAAAAGCTACATATGTATGATTCCAACTCTATGATATTCTGGAAAAGGCAAAATCATAGAGAAAATGAAAAGATCAGTGGATGAAGGCAAGAGAGGTTAGGAAAGGAGGGAAAGGAAAATAAATAAAGCATAGAGGATTTTTAGGGAATTAACAACATTCTGCATGACATAATGATAAATATATGTCATAAATATATCCAAACTCATATAATGTATGGCAGCAAGAGTGAACCTTCAGGTAGACTATGGACTTTGGGCAATTATGATGTGTCAGTGTAGGTTCATTCTTGGTAAAAAAATAAAATAAAACAGAAAAGAAAAGAAACAAAAAAAGGTACCACTCTGGTGAGTGATGTTGACCACAGGAGAGACTATGCCTGTGTGAGGGCAGAGGGTATATGAGAAATCTCTGTATATTTCTCTCAATTTTGTTGTAGTCCTAAAAGTACTTGTAAAAAAATTTCTTCAACTTTTTTTAAGATAGCATATATTATCTTTATTACTTAACATTGTTATAGAGGTAGTGAGGGGATGTGAGAGTTGGACTGTGAAGAAAGCTGAGCACCAGTGAATTGATGCTTTTGAACTGTGGTGTTGGAGGAGACTCTTGAGAGTCCCCTGGACTGCAAGGAGATCCAACCAGTCCATTCTGAAGGAGATCAGCCCTGGGTGTTCTTTGGAAGGAATGATGCTAAAGCTGAAACTCCAGTACTTTGGCCACCTCATTCGAAGAGTTGACTTATTGGAAAAGACTCTGATGCTGGGAGGGATGGGGTCAGGAGGAGAAGGGGACGACAGAGGATGAGATGGCTAGATGGCATCACGGACTCGATGGACGTGAGTCTGAGTGAACTCCGGGAGTTGGTGATGGACAGGGAGGCCTGGCGTGCTGCAGTTCATGGGGTTGCAAAGAGTCAGACACAACTGAGCAACTGAACTGAACTGATAGAGGTAGTGCATGCTAACTCACATCAGTCACGTCTGACTCTTTGCGACCCCTTGGACCGTAGCCCACCAGGCTCCTCTGTCCATAGGATTCTCCAGGCAAGAATACTGGAGTGGGTTGCCACACCCTACTCCAGGGGATCTTTCCAACCCAGGGATCAAATCCGCCTCTCTTAGGTCTCCTACATTGCCAGTCAGGTTCTTTACCACTAGCGCCACCTGGGAAGCCCTACAGAGGTAGTAGCCAATGCAATTAGACTAGAGATCAAAGTAGAAGGTATAAAAGTAGATTATAAAAGGATCATTGCTAACAGACTAAGTGAATATGTATCTAGGAAACCTAAAAGAGTCCACTGAAAAAATATGACAAAAATTTAGTAGATGGCTGTGTATAAGTTTCATATATAGAAATCAATAAAGTTCTATTATAGAACTAAAACTAGTTAGAATTAGCTAGAAAGTCCTCTCTAACTTTGTTAAAAAGTACAGTTTCAGGAAAATAAATTTGACCATAGAGTCATCAGAATGAGTGGTGTGGAGACCATTCTTCCCTGAACCTGGATCCCAAGCTCCAGTATCTTGAGCCTTTTTTCACCTGTTCCCTTTCCCTCTGTCCTTTAAACATGCTCATCTCCCAGGTAAAGCTACAACCTCTTGTAGTGTTCCAGAAACTCCTCTTTTGACCCCTGAACCTGGCCCTGTCCTCAGCTCAGCTCTACTTCAGATCTCAGTGTTTAATTAGAATTTATTGAAACTATACATATGAGTTCTTCATTCTGTGTGTAAGTATATTCCAAGCTTCTTAACCAGCCAGGAGCAACTGACATATATTGAGCTCCTACTATAAGCCAGGCACTGCTCCAGCACTTTATATTTATTGGCTTAAACTTACACCTTGGCTGACCCTGTGAGATGGGTACTATCATCAACTCCATTTTATAAATGGGGAAACAGAGCAAGCAACTTTCCAAGTAATAAGTAGTTAAGTCTTAATTTGAACACCAGCTGCCTGACACTGGATCCTGTGATTTAAAACAGTGAGTACATTTTCAGTTCAGTCCATCAAGTTTTGTTTTGTTTTGGCTACACTGAGTCTTCATTGTAGTGCAGGGGCTTTCTCTAACTGCAGTGCCCGGGCTTAGTTTCCCCACAGCATGTGGGATCTTAGTTCCCTGAAGTGGGATCTTATTTTCCTGACCAGGGATCAAACCCATGTCCCCTGCATTGGAAGACAGATTCCCAACCACTGGACCACCAGAGAAGTCCTGCATCAAGTCTTTATTGAGCACCAAGCATGTGCCTTTCAATGTACAATGGGCTACAATTTCCATTCAAATAAACAAAGAATCAAGCCTCATGAAAAAAAAAAAACAAAAACAGAGTTCAAGTCAAGTAATCCAGACCTCAAATCAGGCAGGAAATCAATACCCAAGAAGGGCTTGTGATTTCTCTAAAGTGACTTCATCATGACAAAGCCTGGATTCAAGCCTCGCTTGAACCAGAGAGATTCAGGTCTCTCGTCTCACTGCTCACTCAATGATACAGTGCAGTGCATGAAAAAATATCTGCTCTACAAATTTAAGATATATTTATTACTGTTAGCATCATTTCTCTCCCACCAGGCAAAATGTTTTTCATATAATACGTGGCCGACAGACACGTTTTAGACTCTGAAGAGTGGACCTAGGAACATAATTTAAAATTCAGGGTCTTCGTTAAGAAAGACCTTTTTAGAAATATATGTGGAAGGTATTTTTGCAGGGCCAACATTCCATTAGTACTCTAAATCATTAACTACATTTTGTGCTTCAAGTTAACCTAATGCCTTTGGCTGTAAACTCCCAATAGATTGGAATCCAGTTTCCTGGACTCTCCTTCAGGAGTGAAGCACTTGGAAAAAACTATGGAGGGTTGGCAACTCAGGTCCAGCCTAATAGGGCCAGACTGCCGATGAAACTGAAGTGTGGAATAAGCTGATGTGTCATGGGAGTTTGTGAATCTGACCAAAGAAGCTGGCCAGGAAAACAAGACACCCGCTTTACAGAGCAGGAGACCAAGGCGCCTCAGAGGCTGTGGGCTTAGCAACTGAACCAAGAATTGGCGGAAGTGGAAACCAAACTCACATCTTTACAACTCCAAAATTCTAGAGCATTAATCAAATTGTGGTAGTGGTGGATTAGTCGCTTCAGTCATGTCTGACTCTTTGCAACCCCGTGGACTGTAGCCCGACAGGCTCCTCTGTCCAGGGGATTCTCCAGGCAAGAATACTGGAGAGGGTTGCCATTTCCTCCTCCAGGGGATCTTACCAACCCAGGGATCAAACCCACATCTCCTTGCATTGGCAGGTGGATTCTTTACCACTGAACCATCTGGGTATATCCCTTTATATCCCATTATACCAAATGGGATAATATTAGTACATATCTCATAGGGCTGTTGTAAAGATTAACTAAGTTAGCATCATAAAGCCCTATGTCATGCTTGAGCATGTAATAAGCATTTCTTTGAATATTCATTATGTCTCTGTAGACAGGAAATTCAACCTGACAAAGTGTCAATGTCCCCAGAGGCAGTGCAGGCAACAGAAACAGTGTAAGAGTCAGAAGTCAAAGGTTGGCTGCCATGCTGACATACCAGATATGAGGCAAAGGCAGTTGTTGAGCTGCCCTGGCAGTACTGGAAATGGGCAGTCCTACTCAAGCTGCTTGGTGTAGGTTCTTGTTTGGGTGTAATAATCTGTTTTTAATCTTGTGTGTAAATGAATACAGAGGTTAGTCAGTGGGTGCATATTAATCTAAAATAAATGAATACATTTGAATTAATCAGATCTTCAGTCTATGTAAATTGATGATTTATAATGATATTAGCACAAATTGCAACGATAAATCATTTTAAAATTAGATTCAGGACTCCTTAAAGCTGCAAATACTCTGGAGATTTGAACATAACTTGAGACAACTTTAAAATGTAGATTGGTCTGGCTATAGCTTTATGGCAGAAGCAGGGGATGGGGAGACCAGGGAGAAATGTGAACAACATTCTATGAAGGGGAGATGGTAACAGGACCTGCAAGGTCACAAAAATAAGAAAAGAGCAAGAGAAAGTCAATGAAAAAGACATATTCTGAATTTTGCAGTTCATTTGCTGGCTTGGAACAGAAAACCTTAAGACTTTGATTCAATTGAATGCAATGGATGTAAAAGTTGGACCATAAAGAAGTCTGAGCACTGAAGAATTGATGCTTTCAAACTTTAGTGCTGGATAAGACTCTTGAGAGTCCCTCAGACAGAAAGGAGATCAAACCAGTCTATCCTAAAAGAAATCAACCCTGAATATTCATTGGAAGGACTGATGCTGAAGCTGACATTCCAATACTATGACCACCTGATGTGAAGAGCCGACTCATTGGAAAAGACATTGATGCTGGGAAAGATTGAGGGCAGGAGGAGTAAAGGGTGACAAAGGATGAGACCGTTGGATGGCATCATTGACTCAATGGACAAGAGTTTAAGCAAACTCCAGGAGACAGTGAAGGACAGGGAAGCCTGGTGTCCTGCAGTCCATGGGGTCTCAAAGAGTCAGACATGACTTAGGGATTGAACAACAATACAGCAAAGATAAATTGATGGAGAGTAAAGGTTTCTGCTGCTGCTTCTACTTGCTGAAGATCTTGGGCAAACTAACTTTGCTGAGGCTGGTGATTTCATCTGAAAAATTGTCTTTATCATCCAAACTTTAAAGTATTGCTGTTAGAATTAAATAATACTGGATGTCGAGTGAAATTCCCAGTTTATACAGAACAAGGTAGTAATTAAAAGAATAGAAAGTGAAAAGTGAAAGTGAAGTCGCTCAGTCGTGTCTGACTCTTTGTGACCTATGGACTGTAGCCTATCAGGCTCCTCCATCCATGGGATTTTCTAGGCAAGAGTGCTGGAGTGGATTGCCACTTCCTTCTCCAGGGGATCTTCCCGTTGGGTACAAATCCTGGCATTGTGGGTTCCCAACTGTGTGACATTGGGAAACTTATACCACCTTTCTGAGCCTCAGTTTTCTCTATAGAACAGGGGTAATTTTAGGGCCAGTCTCTTAGTGTGAGAATTAAATGTAAATGTGCAGGTCCTATAACTAAGGAATCACCTGGTACATGTTATCAACATAAATGATTGTCGTCGGTATTACATGACTCCCCAGTGGTGATACTATGAAAATGGTTTAAGAAGAAAGAAAGGAGAGACAGAATTGTGATGAGTGTATCAATAGAAGGAAGAATATGTGGCCAGAGGGTCAATAGGATGAATGAGATAACTTGCAAAGAAGCCAATATATGGCACCTTAGACCCCAACTCCTTTCCCCCATGAAAGAAATATAACTAACCATGCACAGCATTCTCCCAGACTTAACCTGATCATTTTTTCCATATGTACAAGGTTGGAAAACTTCTTGCAGAAACAATGACCTGATGGTAAGAAATTAAGCACAATAAAAATAAAGTCAGGATTGCTCTGGGCTTCCTCTTGGTGAATCTATGAAGTGCCTGCCTTATCAAGGAGGCTCACCCCACTGAATTTGGGTTCATATGTTACAAAAGGAAATTACACATTAGACACTACTACAGAGGAGCTGTTCTGCATTGCCTGTGTGCACATTAGAAGACAAATTTTGCCCTTACATGTACGAATTTCTTTTTTCTTTCTCTCTTGCTGTTACTCATTGTTGTAATTGCATTTTGAGTAAACATAAATTGATTCTGCAACCTTTCCTGGCAGTCTGTCTAATGAAAAAAAAAAAAAAAAGATTGCTTTTTATCTGCCCCCTAGTTTCCCCTGTAGCAATGCTAATACAATGAAGCCTGGAAGAGGGAACAACAGCTCTAGTTACCAGGTCAGGCACAGCTAGATTAAAATCCTAGTTTTATGTCCAAGTCTATGACTTGCCTCAGCTCTGCGTGTCCCTTGCGTCCCCAGCATGCACATGTTCTCATTGTAATGGTGGGGGTACAAGAGATTTGGAACTGACACAGACCCTGTTCTATGGGTCAAAGCAAGTCATGTGGCTGAATTCAGATGAAACATGAAGGCGCTGAAAAGTTGCATGAGGGTGTCAATATAGGAAGGAAGAGGAACTGGGGCCATTCTGGAATCTACCACAATAACCCACGCTTCCTGAGGATTTATAATACACTAGGATATTTGCTAAGGAGTTTACATACCTTAATATATAACAGTGTTATTAGGCTTTGGTGGGTTTATACAATTTAGCTTGATGAAAGTCCCACAGCTATTGAGGGGCAAAATTTGAGTTTTAATTCAAAACAGTCTGACTCAAGGTCCTAAGGTTTACTCCAAAATTATGTAGTCCATTTAAATCCCTGATACTTTGAAGAAGCTAGAAACATAGGTAGAAACCATAATCAATGAAATTGGAGTATCTAACTGCTATGTCATAATATAACTCTCCTTGGGGCAGAATATCACATCTCCCTCATTATATGATTCTACTTACCCAGACTGCCTGGTTTTGAATTCCAATCCTATGACGTAGTAAATATTTGTAGGTTAGGTGAATTACCTGACAATTTTGTCTCACTTTCCTCATCTGAAAAAGGAGAATAAGTGAAAACATCTACCTCAGTGGGTGCTGTATTAAACTAAATAATTAAGTAATGAGATAATTAATTATTTATAAGAACTCTACTTAACATTTATACAGGATTTACTATGTGCCAGGCACTATTCAAACTACTTTTCATAAATTGTCTCATTTAATCCTTGCAGGGACTTTAGGCATAGTAATGTCATTCTTCTCAGTTTATATACAAGAAGACTGGGACATGTAGAGTTTAAGCAATGTTTCTCAGATCACAGAGATAATAAATAGCAGAAGTGGGATCTTAGCTGGGCCCATAGGCTTCTTGGTGTCTACTTTCCAATCAAGAAGAGTCTGACTGCCAACAAGAGCAGTGATTTTTGTTGTGGTGGTGGTTGATGTGTTATTTAAGAGAATGTACTCAGGGATTATGCCCACACTAGGGTTCTAGCCCTGGGCTCATTAACCCCCTGCCTGTGGAAGGACAGCCTAATGGCTAGAACAGAACCAGATAATGGACCTAGAGGATCATTTCCCAAAGAGGAAAGCTGAAATACCAGGGCTGCAGGGCTCTGACCCAGGCTGGTCCTCTCACTGCAGATTAAACACAAATAACTCTCAAGAGACCCACTTGCAAAGCCTTACACTAGATCTTCTGGAAAGGAAGCTGAGGAGCCACTTAACACTTAAAGTCAGGTCCCTGGAGTGTTTGTTGCTCCTAGGAAGATTGATCTACATGGCTCCAAATAAATAACAATGAGTGGAGGTGAAGGTGTACTCAGCTTGCAGCTTGGGACATTGAATGTGAGCAGCACACAAACACACAAAATCACCTATGACTACCTTATGACTCAGAATCTTCCTGTTTTCCTTAAAGGCAAATCTTGTCCTTTCTAGTGTACTTTTTAGGTGGAGACTGGCGGATCAAAATAATAAGGCTGCCATTTTATTCCATTATCAGAACCAGATTACAGAGCTGGGAACACAGAAGCACAGAAAAGATATGCTAGCTCGCCCCAGGTCATACTGCTGGATATAGAAGAAGCAATGTCTGCCCCATATTTTCCTGTCTCCTTTGTCTCTGCCCTTGGAACTACAATAGTGTTTGAGGAGAGCTTGTTACCGAACCAGGATCATTTGCCCAACACACAGCAAGCCAAAAGCTGAGATGCTGAGGTTTGCAGCAGAGAAAAGGTTTATTCCCAAGGCAGCCAAGCAAGGAGATGGAAAAACAAAACTCAAATTCACCTCCCTGAAGATGTGGGTCTCATGATATTTATGAGATAAAGAAGCAGGGTGATCTGAGGCATGGTGAAAGGTGATTGGAGATAAGGAAAAGGTGAAGTAATCATGTTATGAACAGGTATATTTGAGTTACATGCTCTTCATGAGAACCATGCGCAGAAAATAACATCATTAACGTAACCGGAGGGTCGAGTTTTGTACCCTCTGATGTCAAAGGTCACCTATCAGACACTCATGCAGGCCCAGTTGAATGGTCAGCAACCTCTACCAGTTCGAACTGGGCAAGATTTTACTCCATGTTCCTGCTAAACAACTTAAGCAAACTTTATTATAATGATCCATGCATCAGAGTTCTTATCTATAGATGACAGTTATGGGAGTCTTGTGATAGATTGCCTAAGCTACACGAAGCATGGAGGGTACGGAATTTGCAGAAGCAGTTAAAGTGAGCTTGATTGGCAAGTCTAGTTAGAGGGTATTACTTATTAAGCAAGTTGTAATTTAAGGAATCTAACTGGTGACCGCCCTCAATTTCAAGTTTGCCCCAGTTAAGTATGATCACCTCTATACAAGTGTGAAGCAGAGCCCCACTAAACACTTTCCATCATCTATAAAAATAAAAAAAGTATCAGAGTAAAATGATAAAAGATTAGATTCAGAAATATAAAGCAAAAGAGTCTTCCATTGAGGTTCTAGCACTTGCACATTTGTAAGAAGTCACAAATTCAATCTCTAAGCAAAAGAAAGATCCTAAAAGATTTTAATTTATTGGTGAATCTTGCCCAGTGGTTCTGGTGGTGGTTATTAAGTCACTAAGTCATATCCGACTCCTTGTGACCCCATGGACTGAAGCACACCAGGTCTCCCTGTTCCTCACTATCTCCCAAAGTTTGCCCGAGTTCATGTCCATTGAACTGGTAATGCCATCCAATCATCTGCCTGCAATGCAGGGGACCCCGCTTTGATTCCTGGGTCAGGAAGATCCCCTGGAGAAGGGATAGGCTACCCACTCCAGTATTCTGGCCTGGAGAATTCCATGGATTGTATAATCCATGGGGTTGCAAAGAGTCGGACATGACTGAGTGACCTTCACTTTCACTTTCCAGTCATCTCATCCTCTATCGCCCCCTTTTCCTCCTGCCCTCAATCCTTCCTAGCATCAAGGACTTTTCCAATGAGTTGACTGTTTGCATCAGATGGCCAAAGTGCTGGAGCTTCAACTTCAGCATCAGTCTTTTCAGTGAGTGTTCAGGGTTGATTTCCTTTAGGATTGACTGGTTTGATCTCCTTGCTGTCCCAGGTATGCTCAAAAGTCTTCTCCAGCACCCTTCAAAAGCATAAATTCTTCAACACTCAGTGGTATTTAAGGATAATAGGTCAAGTGATAATGTAGTATATGGATTATAGAAGGGGTCTAGACCCAGAGAGACAAGTTAGGAAGTAATTAGTAGTAAAGACAATTCTGTGTTTGCCACAACATTTCCTCTTCCTGTACATACAAAATATCTGAATTTCCCAGTCTACCCTGCAATTTGGCTGAAGCCAGGAAACTGAGTTCTGTCCAAAAAAGGATGAGAAAAATGATATAAGCCATGTCCAGCCATTTACTATCAGCCACTATCCTAAAGAAATGCTTGTACAATTGCATGAAATTATATTACAAACATGTTTATGCAACATTATTCATAATAGTGAAAACTCAGAAACCAGAAGTTCAATAGGGCACTAAATAAGTAATTGGCAAACCCAGAACTTAGAATTGTATACAGCCTCCAAAATGAACAAAATAGTCTCAGTTATTATGAGTAGCTTGTGTCATAGTAAGCCTTCTACTGAGAATAACCTAAGAGCTGGATTAAATACATTTTAAAAAGACACTTTTTGAAGGCATCTAAGAGCAACCACTGCAGATGAGAATCAAGGAGTTAGAATCGCAAAGAGAAAGTACTAAGATGAGATCTGCTCCACTGCTGCTTTTTTCCTTTGGAGCTTTGTCAGTCTGCAACAAGGGGTATAAAGGATAAATAGAAAGCAGCAGCAGAGGGTTTGCAGCCGTTTCATTGAAAGAAAAAGACAAAAATTAGAAATAAGGGTGATTAAGGCAGCCAGAACTGGAGGGCCCCAGATCACAGAGTGAAGAGCAGTACAGAAAACCGAGCCCTAAGTTACTCATGCAATGTCCTCCAAATTACTCCCTGATTCCTAAACTGTGCATTCAAGAAGCTAGATAATGAAACTGGCAGCAGAAATCAGGTGCTAAGAAAATAAAAGTCTAAGCAGAGATTCAGTCAGTCTTATGGTGATGAAAAGCAATAAATTAGAGTCCAGAGTCCATCATGGAAGAAGATCCTGTAGAAACCCAGGCTTTCGGTTGAGAACATCACAAGCTATCTCCAAAAGTAAGGGAATACATAAAAAGATAAGTCTTAATAAAGACAGAAATTCAGATTTAATTGGATCACTTCCCAAACATTACATAACTACCTAAAGAAAACCCTCTCTCCAGGAAATCAGTGTCATCCAGAGAGTCTAAAATTTTCCATACACAATGTTGGATATTTATTTAAAAATTGAAAGTCACACTAGGACAGAATAACAAATGATCAGAACCAAAAGAAAAGAATAGGCAATAGAAACTCACCCCAAAGTGATCACACAATCGCATTTTCAGACAGACTTCTAAAAGGTTATAATGAATAAGTTCAGTGAAATATAGGATAAGGTAGAAGGTTTTACCCGGAGAAGGCAATGGCACCCCACTCCAGTACTCTTGCCTGGAAAATCCCGTGGACGGGGGAGCCTGGAAGGCTGCAGTCCATGGGGTCGCTGAGGGTCGGACACGACTGAGTGACTTCACTTTCACTTTTCACTTTCATGCATTGGAGAAGGAAATGGCAACCCACTCCA
Organism: Bison bison bison; assembly: GCF_000754665.1. Classification (NCBI taxonomy): domain Eukaryota; kingdom Metazoa; phylum Chordata; class Mammalia; order Artiodactyla; family Bovidae; genus Bison; species Bison bison. Next base: position 7,684,005 of record NW_011494951.1, on the reverse strand, counting down.
GTGTTCTTGCCTGGAGAATCCCAGGGACGGCGGAGCCCTGTGGACTGCCGTCTATGGGGTCGCACAGAGTCGGACACGACTGAAGTGACTTAGCAGCAGAAGGTTTTACCACCTGCAACTGATATCTATAAAAATAGACAAATAGAAATTCTAAAATTGAAAACTATAATAACTCAAATTAGAAAACTATGTCATATTAAAGAAAACAAAAGAGATAATTAGTGAACTGAAATAGATCAGTTTTTAACAAATGTCCATATTGAGGCACAGAGTAGAAAGATTAGTATAAAGAAAAGAGTGGGAAGATGTATGAAAAATGGAGGAAATGCCAAATATATGTGTAAGAAGAGAAAAGAATAGAGAGGAAAAAAGGAAATTGATCAGAAAAATGTTTAAAGAAAGAATGGCTGAGAGTTTTCCAAAACTGGTGAAACATACTCAAGATTTAAGAATATCTTGGAACCCAAACAACATAAATACAAAAAAAATAAATTACAAAAGAAACATCATAGAAAAACTGTTGAAAACTAGTCAAAATCTTGAAAGCAAAGAGAGAGAGGGGAAAACAAACAACAAAAAAAAAACAGACAAAACAACCAAAACGTCTTAGCATTCTCAGAAGGAATTACGGAAGCCAAAGACAATATAATGAATTTTCAAGTGCTGCAAAAAAGAAAAAAAAAAAAAGGAAAAAATGAAATTACCAATCTAGAATGCTTTCCTCAGTAAAATAAAAATATCTTTCAAAATGAAGTCCAAGTACATCTTCAGAAAAACAAAAATGGATTTTGTGATCAGCCCACCTGTTAGAAATGAAATGCTAAAGGGAATTTTCTAGACAGAAAAGTAATCCCAGATAGAAGCATAGTAACATAAAAATAAATAAAATACACCAGTAAAGGAAAATATGTGAAATATACATGAATATTGACTACATAAAACAAAATCAAAATGCACAATACCAATCGTACATTAGTTGGTAAAGAGGTTAAAAAGAATTAAAATATTCTCAGGTAAATGCTGATTTAAATTATACTTCAACAAGTCAAGGATGCATGATGCAATCTCTAGAGTAATCACAGAGAGAATAATAAAATTTTATTGTGTGTTATATGTTTGTGTATATGTGTATATATATATGTAGTTGCTGTTCAGTTGCTGAGTTGTGTCTGACTTTTTGCATCCCTAGGAACTGCAACAAGCCAGGCTTCCCTGTCCTTCACTATATCCCAGAGTTTTCTCAAATTCATGTCTATTGAGTTGGTGATGCCATCCAACAATCTCATTCACTGTCACCCCCTTCTCCTTCTGCCCTCATTATTTCCCAACATCAGGGTCTTTTCCAATGAGTCAGCTCTTGGGCTTCACTAGTGGTAAAGAGGGAAGATGCTCAAGAATCTGCCTGCAATGCAGGAGACCTGGTTCAATCCCTGGGTCAGGAAGATCCCCTGGAGAAGGGAATGGCAACCCACTCCAGTATTCTTGTCTGGAGAATACCATGGAGAGAGGAGCCTGGCAGGCTACAGTCCATGGGGTCACAAAACAGTCAGACACAACTGAGCAACTAATATATAATTCTATAAATTATATATATATTGTTTGTATATATAGTATATATATGCAAAATAATAGAATAAAATAAAATTTATGAAAGATATGTAATATTAAAAGAAGTAAGACAGGAAAAAAATATAAAACAAATGAATAAGAACAATAGACTAAGCAACTAATAAGAAGGCAAATTTAATATAAATATACCAGCAACTTATATGAAATGTCAATAGACAAAATCTTTCCATTAAAAAAAAAGGATTTTTACACTGGGACAGTCAAGAAACATATCTTAAATATAGGTACAAAAATGCTTGAAAAATAAAAAATAGAGACATAAATAAAATAATTGAAATAAAACTAATACATCTATACTGACTTTATATATAGTTTTAAGGTAAGAAGTATTGCTAAAATAGTTTTATTGTGATAAAGGAATAAATGAAAAAAGATATAAAAATCCTAAATTTCCAAACATTAAAAAATACAGTATCAAAATATTCATGCTTAAAATTGAAGAAGTGAAAACTCTATAAATATATTTAAAGATTTCAACATAGCTTTTTCAGTGACTGGTAGAATAAACAGCACCAAAAAACCAGTAAGGATCTCAAATATTTGAATATCATGATTAACCAATTTAACTGAATTATCCTGTATAGAGTACAGCACCCAAGAGCTTAAGAATAATCTTTTTTCAAATGTACATGGAATCTTTACCAACTGACCTTATGCTGATCTATAAAGCATATCAGCAAATTACAAGAATAGTCATGACAAAATATGTACTGTGACATCAATGGCATCAAGCTGGAAATCAATAACAAAAAAAAAGTTAGAAAGATCCACAAGTGTTTGGGAATTAAACAATAAAGCAATGCACTTGTAAGCAATATAAGGGTAAAAAGAAAAAGCATAATGAAAAATATTTTTAATATTTCAAACTGAATTATAATAAAACTACATTATATCAAATTTTGTGGGCAGATAAATCAATGTTTAGAGAAGGATGCTGCTGCTGCTGCTAAGTCACTTCAGTTGTATCTGACTCTGTGCAACCCCATAGACAGCAGCACACCAGGCTCCCCCGTCCCTGGGATTCTCCAGGCAAGAACACTGGAGTGGGTTGCCATTTCCTTCTCCAATTTAGAGAAGGATATATAGCTTTAAATGCATAAAATTTTCCCCCTGCTCTCATTAGCCTCAACATTTACTAGAGTAAATTTTAAACAGTAAGCAATCGAGTGTGTTAATTGCCATGAGGAGAGAAGTTTAGGTTGTCTTAAGAGCATAGCAGAGGTATTAACCCAGTCAGGGATTTAAGGAAACCTTCCTGAATGAAATGACTTCTGAATTCATGTGCAGGGGAACCATTGGGTATTCAGGTAGATAGGGAGAGGAAGGGTACTCTAGGTAGAGGGAATATTATTTGTAAAGACAAGCATGGGACATATTTGGGCACATGAAACAGGTGATATTAGTCTGCTGAAATATGTCTGGTAGAATGAGAAGCAAACTCCTTTCACACCCAATTCATCACCACTGCATACTTCTAAATATTAAACTTCATGCAAATTCAGTAATCTTCTCTAACCTCACAGACAAGTGGCGCTAGTGGTAAAGAACCCACCTGCTAATGCAGGAGACATTAGAGATGCAGGTCTGATTCTTGGTCTGGAAGATCCCCTGGAGGAGGAGATAGCAACCCACTCCAGTATTCTTGGCTGGGAACCCCATGGACAAAAGAGCCTTGTAGGTTACAGCCCATGGAGTCACAAAGAACTGGACATGACTGATGCTGTAAAGAGCAATATTGCATAGGAACGTGGAATGTCAGGTCCATGAATCAAGGCAAATTGGAAGTGATCAAACAAGAGATGGCAAGAGTGAATGTTGACATTCTAGGAATCAGCGAACTGAAATGGACTGGAATGGGTGAATTTAACTCAGATGACCATTATATCTACTACTGCGGGCAGGAATCCCTCAGAAAATGGAGTGGCCATCATGGTCAACAAAAGAGTCTGAAATGCAGTACTTGGATGCAATCTCAAAAACGACAGAATGATCTCTGTTCGTTTCCAAGGCAAACCATTCAATATCACAGTAATCCAAGTCTAACCCCAACCAGTAACGCTGAAGAAGCTGAAGTTGAACAGTTCTATGAAGACCTACAAGACCTTTTAGAACTAACACCCAAAAAAGATGTCCTTTTCATGATAGGGGACTGCAATGCAAAAGTAGGAAGTCAAGAAACACCTGGAGTAACAGGCAAATTTGGCCTTGGAATACGGAATGAAGCAGGGCAAAGACTAATAGAGTTTTGCCAAGAAAATACACTGGTCATAATAAACACCCTCTTCCAACAACACAAGAGAAAACTCTATACATGGACATCACCAGATGGTCAACACCGAAATCAGATTGATTATATTCTTTGCAGCCAAAGATGGAGAAGCTCTATACAGTCAGCAAAAACAAGACCAGGAGCTGACTGTGGCTCAGACCATGAACTCCTTCTTGCCAAATTCAGACTTAAATTGAAGAAAGTAGGGAAAACCACTAGACCATTCAGGTATGACCTAAATCAAATCCCTTATGATTATACAGTGGAAGTGAGAAATAGATTTAAGGGCCTAGATCTGATAGATACAGTGCCTGATGAACTATGGAATGAGGTTCGTGACATTGTACAGGAGACAGGGATCAAGACCATCAAGACCATTCCCATAGAAAAGAAATGCAAAAAAGCAAAATGGCTGTCTGGGGAGGCCTTACAAATAGCTGTGAAAAGAAGAAAAGCAAAAAGCAAAGGAGAAAAGGAAAGATATAAGCATCTGAATTCAGAGTTCCAAAGAATAGCAAGAAGAGATAAGAAAGCCTTCTTCAGCTATCAATGCAAAGAAATAAAGGAAAACAACAGAATGGGAAAGACTAAGGATCTCTTCAAGAAAATCAGAGATACCAAAGGAACATTTCATGCAAAGATGAGCTCGATAAAGGACAGAAATGGTATGGACCTAAGAGAAGCAGAAGATATTAAGAATAGGTGGCAAGAATACACAGAAGAACTGTACAAAAAAGATCTTCACGACCCAGATAATCACGATGGTGTGATCACT
>NW_011494951.1:7678499-7678856 GCF_000754665.1 Bison bison bison | reverse complement strand
ACGCTGGACTGGAAGAAACACAAGCTGGAATCAAGATTGCCAGGAGAAATATCAATAACCTCAGATATGCAGATGACACCACCCTTATGGCAGAAAGTGAAGAGGAACTCAAAAGCCTCTTGAAGAAAGTGAAAGTGGAGAGTGAAAAAGTTGGCTTAAAGCTCAACATTCAGAAAATGAAGACCATAGCATCTGGTCCCACCACTTCATGGGAAATAGATGGGGAAACAGTGGAAACAGTGTCAGACTTTATTTTTCTGGGCTCCAAAATCACTGCATATGGTGACTGCAGCCATGAAATTAAAAGACGCTTACTCCTTGGAAGGAAAGTTATGACCAACCTAGATAGCATATTCA
>NW_011494951.1:7671936-7678388 GCF_000754665.1 Bison bison bison | reverse complement strand
AAAAGCAGAGACATTACTTTGCCAAAAAAGGTTCATCTAGTCAAGGCTATGGTTTTTTCCTGTGGTCATGTATGGATGTGAGAGTTGGACTGTGAAGAAGGCTGAGCGCCAAAGAATTGATGCTTTTGAACTGTGGTGTTGGAGAAGACTCTTGAGAGTCCCTTGGACTGCAAGATCAAAGCAGTCAATCCTAAAGGAAATCAACATTGAATATTCATTGGAAAGACTGATGCTGACGCTGAAGCTCCAATACTTTGGTCACCTGATACAAAGAGTTGACTCATTGGAAACGACCCTGATGCTGGGAAAGATTGAGGGCGGGAGAATGGGGTGACAGGATGAGATGATTGAATCCGAATGGGCATGAGTTTGAGCAAACTCTAGGAGATAGTGAAGGACAGGGAAGCCTGGAGTGCTGCAACCCATGCAGTCACAGACAGTTGGACACCACTTAGAGACTGAAAAACAACAAATCCTTCAAATGAACACACAGGCAGGGCTCTGAAACAGAGTAATAGCAAACCAAATGCAGTGATACATAAAAGGGCAATGCATTATGACAATGTAGAGTTTATTCCAGCAATGTCAAGTTGGGGTTTCACTTTTTTAAATATTAATCAATGTAGTTTACCACATTAACAGAATGAACAAGAACATTATTCTTATATTTATATAAGAACATGAACATTTAAATTAGTAGAGAGAAAGCATTTGATAAAATTCACTCATTTATGATTTAAGGGGAGGAAAAGTACTCTAGAAAAGAAAAATTTAGAAGGAAACTAGTCTAAAAAACAGAGATATTACTTTACCAAAAAAGGTCTGTATAGTCAAAGCTATGTTTTTCCAGTAGTCACGTATGGATGTGAGAGTTGGACCATAAAGAAAGCTGAGTGCTGAAGAATTGATGCTTTTGAACTGTGATGTTGGAGAAGACTCTTGAGAGTCCTTGGACAGACAGCAAGGAGATCAATCCTAAAGGATATCAGTTCTGAATATTCATTGAAAGGACTGATGCTGAAACCGAAGCTCTGATACTTTGGCCACCTGATGTGCAGAACTGACTCATTAGAAAAGACCCTGATGCTGGAAAAGATCAAAAGCAGGAGGGGAAGCGGATGACAGAGGATGAGATGGTTGGATGGCATCACCGACTCAATGGACATGAGTTTGAGCATGCTCCAGGAGTTAACAATGGACAGGGAAGCCTCGCATTCTGCAGTCCATGGGGTTGCAAAGAGTTAGACATGACTGAGCCACTGAACCGAACTGAATCTACTAAAAAGTATCTGGTAAAAAAAAAAAGAAAAGAAAACTATAGCAAACACAGTATTTTTATGGAATATTAGAGACTTTTCCCCTAAGATTGGGAATGAAACAAGAATGTCTGCTGACCGAGGTTTTGTCCTGGGTCAAACTTTTAGTCAAGTTCTTCTGAGCCTTCTGCTCAACTAGCCCAAAGTGTGGGCTTCCATCTCCATCTCTGTAGAGTTCAAGTTTAGCAAGAACCCTGCTGCCAGGTTAGCCAGAATCCCCACCCTCAAAATCTGACTACCCTGATATTTGATCAAAGTCCTCATGTCCCATCATATTCCAGGTAATATCTGATCACTTTGGCCTGCCTTCAACAAGAATCCTATTAGGGCAGTTTAACAAAGAATTACCTTATTGCTATAGAGGGGTTAATGAGTCCAATAAGATACAAAAAGAAAATAAATAAAATTAAAGATTATATAAAAGAAAGAAAGAAATATTATTATTCATAAAAACATGACAATATAAATATAAAATACAAAAAAATCTATAAATAAAGTTGAAAATAAATAAATGAATTTTACAAGATTTCTGATTACAAAGTTGATATGTAAAACATAATTGCATTTCTACATTCTAGTAACAGAATCAAAATTCACAGATTTTAGTATGAAGTGAAGTCACTCAGTCGTGTCCGACTCTTTGCGACCCCAGGGACTGTAGCCTACCAGGCTTCTCATTCTGTGGGATTTTCCAGGCAAGAATACTGGAGTGGGTTGCCATTTCCTTCTCCAGGAGATCATCCCGATCCAGGGATTGAACCCAGGTCTTCCACATTGTAGGCAGACGCTTTACTGTCTGAGCCACCAGGGAAGTCTGCTTTTAGTATACATAAATTTTAGCATACATAGATTTTAGTATACATACCCTTAAAATATATCAATACTTAGAAATAAATCTAAGTTTTAAATGGGCTAGATCACTACATAGCAAAGCACAAACATTACTAAAAGAAAATTAAAGAACTAAAGAAAGAGAGGTTATACCAAGTTCACTGATTAGAAGACTCAATAGTCTAAAGGTTAATGTATTTATTTGCTTCCAACCAAAATTTCATGGAAATGGATGAGATGATTACAAAATGAATATGAAAATTAAAAGAGTTAAGTATAATGAATACAATTCTAAAGAAGACCAAAGTTGAATAACTTACATAACCACATACCAACTTTATAAAACTACAGTTCTAAGTATGGTAGTGGTGATAGGATAGACAATAAAAAAAAAAAATGGAAGAGACTTAAGAAACAGACCCACCCATATACAGACTTCTGATTTATCAAAGAGTTGGCCAATGAAATTCAGTGGAGGAAGCATGGTCTTTTCAATAAATGATGTTAAATAAAATAACAATACCCCTTTCCTCACACCATATACAAAAATCAGTTTTAGATGCATTAGAGATCTAATTGTGATAGGTGAAACAGTAACACAGGAGATAATATAAAACAATAGCTTCATTTGGAGTAGCCAAAAATTTCCTGAATAGGACACTGTGCTGTGCTTAGTCACTCAGTCATGTCTGACTCTTTGTGACCCCATGGACTGTAGGTAGCCCTCCAGGCTCCTCTGTCCATGGGGATTCTCCAGGCAAGAATACCGGAGTGGGTTACCATGCCCTCTTCCAGGGGATCTTCCCAAACCGAGGATCAACCTTGGTCTCCAACCCAGGTCTCCACTGTTGCAGGAGGATTTTGCTGTCTGAGTCATGAAGGAAGCCCAAAGAGAGCACAGGAAACACTAATAATAATACAAGAAAATACAAACAAAATGACTTCATTAAAGATTCCTTAGAGATTGAAAAGGCGAACCACAGAGTTGGAAAAGATATATGCAATACAAGCAGCCAGCCAACTTTCAGAATTTATAAAGAACTCCTATAAGACTGTGAGAAAGAGGAAAAAAACAATAAAATAGAAGTAAAAGACTTGTCCAGCCATTAATCAAAAGAAATTGACCAATTAACTCATAAGATGTTCAAAATCCTTAGTCATAAGAGAAATGCAAAATAGATGAAATAAATCACCACTAGAAAGCCACAAACTTGGCTGAAACTTAATAATAAAAAAAATGACCCTACAAACTGTTGGCAAAAACGTAGAGCAAATGGAATCCTTACACAATGCCTATGGAAATAAAAACACTTAAAGTCACTTTGGAAAAACTGTTGGCAGTAAAAACTAATGCCAAATATGCACACGACTTATGTCACAGCAATTTCACTTCTAGGTATGTGCCAGTGAGGAGGGTGGGGGAATATATATATATATATATACACACATATATTCATCAAAATACATGTATAGGTATAAAGACAAGTATAAAAGTATTATTCACAGTAGCCCCCAAACAACAAGCAATCTAAAAGTTCATCAAAGCAGAACAAATAAATTATATTGTAATTTATATTTACAATTATATTACAAGTCATACAATAAAATACACTGCAGCAATAAAAATGAGCTAATACTTCATGCAATAGTGGAAGTATTTCATAACCAAACAGGCAAGGAGATCCAGACTCAAAAAAGTTAATGCTAAATGATCCAGTTTATTTTAATCTAAAGAAAAAGGAAAATTAGTATATGGTGATAGAACTCAGAAGCCTGATCACATCAGAAGCCTGATCACATTCAATAAGGATGAGTCAAATGGGAGGGATAGGAAAGAGAACTCAAGGACAAAGGACAATGATGATATTCTATGTCTTAATCTAAGTGGTGAGTATATGGATAACATTCACTTAGGACCAATCATAAAAATCTACACTAAAATTCTGTGCACTTTACAATATACTTTAATTTTTAAAAAGTTTACAAAACAACAAGATATCAACCCCACTCCTGTCAAATGGCTGTTATGAAAAAGTCTATAAATAACAAGCATTGGGGAGGAGGTAGAGAAAATGTAAATTGGTGTAACCATTATGGAAAACAGTATGGAAAGTCTTCAAAAAACTAAAAAATAGATCTATCATATTGATAGGGTAACAGGCAGGAAGGCCAGGGGTCTCCAAACGGAGGAAATAGCCCGCAAGTGTCAGACATTTTTATCTCTCTTTAGTGGAAGGAAGAAACAAACAATACACATTTAAAAGGTTTCTCTTAAAATACTGTATTGCCATAATGACACCTGGTTTCCCCTGAAGTTAGCTATTCTCAAACCTAGAGATAACCAATGCCTTTTCCTTATGGGAATGTCTGTCTTAAGCTATGCTAATGTGCTATGCATTTACCCCAGACTCTGTCTTCAAGTCGGTTCCGCCTCTTGGCTCAGAACCTACTTGACAAACCAGTATGTTATACTCAGATATTGTTCCCCTAATCTATGTAAATGAAACTATTTGTATGGTGGTCTGCCCTTCTTCAAGATTCAAGTTAATCATTTTATGGCCCAGGATAAACCATTTGGTGCCAAGATTATCCCCAAATACATCTTATGGGTGAGGGGCCTGGTGCCATTCTGAGTTTTAAGACATTCCTTTCTTTCATTAACAGACTGCTAGTGACTATATAACATCCAGCTGAAGACTAGCAGGGGGGTACTCTTTCTGCCCCCTTCTGATGCCTATGTCAGAAGCTTTCTCTCTCTCCTTTATTCTTTAATAAAACTTTATTACACGAAAGCTCTGAGCAACCAAGCCTCGTCTCTGGCCCCGGATTGAATTCTTCTCCTCTGGGGGCCAAGAATCCCGGCGTCTTTGTAATTCAACAACAACCTTTCAATATGATCCAGCAAAGCCACTCAGGGGTATATATCCAAGAAAAAGAAACACTAATTTGAAAAGATACATTAACTCCCAACATTCATAGTAGGTTTCCCTGGCGGCTCAGTGGTAAAGAATCCACCTGCCAAGCAGGAGACTAGGGTTGGATCCCTGGTTCAGGAGATCCCCTAGAGAAGGAAAGGGCAACCCACTCCAGTATTCTAGTCTGGGAAATTCCATGGATAGAGGAGCCTGACAGGCTACAGTCTATGGGATTGCAAAAGGGTCAGACACGACTTAGCGACAGAACAACAAGAAAATATTCATAGCAGCACTATTTGCAATAGCCAAGATATGGAAGCAACCTAAGTGCCCATCAACAGATGAATGGATAAAGATGTGGAACATATATACAATGGAACATTGTTGTTCAGTCGCTAAGTTGTGTTCAACTCTTTGAGACCCCATGGATTGCAACACACCAGCCTTCTCTGTCCTTAACTATCTCCCAGAGTTTGTTAAATTCATGCCCATTGAGCAGTCATGCTATCTCACCATTTCATCCTCTGTCAACCTCTTCTTCTTTTGCCTTAGCTCTTTCCCAGCATCAGGGTCTTTTCCAATGAGTTGACTCTTCACATCAGGTGGCCAAAGCATTGGAGCCTCAGCTTCAGCATCAGTCCTTTCAATGAATATTCAGGGTTGATTTCCTTTAGGATTCATTGGTTTGATCTCCTTGCAGTCCAAGAAACTCTCAAGAGTCTCCTACAGCACAATTTGAAAGCATCAATTATTTGGTGTGCAGCCTCCTTTATGGTACAACTCTCACATCCAAACATGACTACTGGAAAAGCCACAGCTTTGACTATACAGACCATTGTCAGCAAAGAGATGTCTCTGCTTTTTAACATGCTGTCTAGGTTTGTCATAGCTTTCCTTCCAAGGAGGAAGCATCTTTTAATTTCATGGCTGCAGTCACCATCTGTGGTGATGTTGGAGCCCAAGAAAATAAACCTGGTCACCGCTTCCACTTTTTCCCCTTCTATTTGTCATGTGGTAATGGAACCCAATGTCATGATCTTAGTTTTTTTAATGTTGAGTTTTAAGCCAGTTTTTTCATTCTCTTCTTTCACATTCACCAAAAGGCTCTTTAATTCCTCTTCATTTTCCTCCATTAGAGTGTTTTCATTCAGATATCTCAGGTGGTTGATATTTTTCCTGGCAATCTTGATTCCAGCTTGTGATTCATCCAGCCCAGCATTTCACAAGATGTATTCTGCAAGGAAATCCAAGCAGTCCATCCTAAAGGAAACCAGTCCTGAATATTCATTGAAAGGACTGATGTTGAAGCTGAAACTCCAATACTTTGGCCACCTGATGCAAAGAAGTGACTCATTTGAAAAGACCCTGATGCTGGGAAATATTGAAGGTG